>NW_027506866.1:2022500-2062500 GCF_052324685.1 Brachyhypopomus gauderio | reverse complement strand
CCAAGACCCAAAAGGGAAGCCATGCTCCATTGTGTCTATCTGAGCAGTCACAGTCTCTCCAATATGGATGCTGGGCCTCAGGTAGGATGCTGGCCGTATTGGCACATGCATCCACGGCATCAGCACATCCACTGGCAACCCAGAGCATCTTCTAGCTGCTTTATGGAATTGTCTTTGTAGAAACATGTAGTCAAGATACAGAATGCAGGTTAAATATGTAAAATCAAATTAAACTTCCATATATATAGTACACGTGCCAGTGATTTAGCATGTGGCTCCAGCAGGCTTATCCCTAGCAGCATAACTAAATGGAGGGGCCTGGAGGTGACCACAGGCATGAGGGTACTGAGACATTACTCTGCCTTCGGCTGTAATCTTGTAGTTTTCGGAGCTGAGCGCATTTCTGCGCTTTGAGAGAGCAGCAGGTGAGATGGATTATGGTATGCAGTGAGTTCACTCGGATATTGTGGAGGACTATTTCATGCTTTATAGGCCAACAGAAGAATTTTAAAATCAGTTTGATATTTAACCAGGAGCCAGTGCAACGCTGAGAGAGTAGGACTAATGTGATATACTTCTCAAGGCCTAGTTAGGACTCTGGCTCTTGGATTTAAATG
The DNA here is from genome assembly GCF_052324685.1 of Brachyhypopomus gauderio. Lineage (NCBI taxonomy): Eukaryota > Metazoa > Chordata > Actinopteri > Gymnotiformes > Hypopomidae > Brachyhypopomus > Brachyhypopomus gauderio. The sequence goes on along the minus strand of NW_027506866.1, from coordinate 2,061,883 downwards.
CAGCAAGTTGGACTTTCTTCAGGGACTGTTTAGAGCATCCAGTTAAAAGACAGTTACAGTAGTCCAATCTTGATGAGATTGTGGACCAGTTTCTCTGCATCTGATACCGAACGTACATGTCTCAGCTTGGCAATATTGCATGAAGTTGCAAAGGCAGCATTAGTGACATTGCATGTGTGAAAAATGAAAGATCCAAATCACTAGAGACACCTAAACTTTTAGCAGGAGATTCAGGTGTTACTGAAAAGCCATCTAGTGTAATAAGAAGATTCGACCAATTGCTTCTTGCAGTCTTGGATCCAAGAAGTAACACCTCAGTTTTATCAGAATTTAGAAGAAGAAAATTAGACGCCATCCAGTTCTTTATTTCTTGGATGCAGTTGTCAGTTTTGGTAGTAGTATTGACATCATCCAAATGAGAAGATATATATAACTGAGTATCATCTGCATAGCAATGGAAGCTAATACCATGCCTACAAATGCTTGCTAGCATATATAATAGAATAACATGGGGCCCAATACAGATCCTTATGAGCATTCATTATTTTCAAGTACAAATTGGTAACAATCGTTCAGGTAGGATTTGAACCAGGAGAGTGATTGACCTTTATCTGAGAATATTAAGAGATTTTAAGACTACTTTAAACGGTTTCAGTGCCGTGGTGGGTCTAAGCACGTTAGGTCTTGCAGTGCCTACAGCCATGTAGCCAGGTCAGATGGGAGACAGTAGGAAGCATGAGTGTAGTTCCTCTTAGATGTTCTGCTCCGCTGTGCTGTAGGAGGTGAGTGAGCAGGAGAAGCTGAGGGAGACGGTCCAGAAGGACCACACGCTCCTGAGAAAGAAAGAGGAGAGACTCAGCCAGCTGGAGACGTCACTGGCAGAGGAGGTAACACACACACACACACACACACACACACACACGCATATGCCTGCACCCACACACTTACGTACAAACCCACATTAATACCTACCTGGGCTTTACAATGTTTTTCTCAGCTGTCATGTGATGAAGGCGAGCGGCTGGTGGGAGATCGGAGAGTCTCATTTGATGTCAGAGACTCAGAGACGAGCAGAGACGAGTATGGCCAAGAGGAGACGAGTGAGAGACAAACTCTGAATGCACAACACGCACACACAGGCAGACATTTTGAGAAGGCACTAATTTTGGTTTTCACAAAGTTTACTACCATAGTTTTTTTTATGGTGGCAATTTGTATTGATTCTAGATTGTGAAGTGTGATTAGATGAATTGCAATTAATTGCAAAGTCATTCCCTGTGATGAAAATGACCTTTTACAATACAAAATTACAATACAAAATTATTGCATTACGGCTCCTCCATTTCAGTTAATGGAGATCATTTCAGTGATGATCTCGTTAGCTCAGGAGATAAAAAGTTGATGAGGATAAGACAGCTGACATCAATCCGTCATGCTGATTAGAAGAGAAGACTGGTTGCTTTAAAAGGGTAGTGGTGCGTTTACGTTTTCTCCTGTTAACCATGGTCACCTCCAAGGAAACACGTTCAGTCATCATTGCATCAAAAGGGTTTCACAGGCAAGGACAGTGCGGCTTGTACGATGCACCCCAATCAACCATTTATCCAGTCACTAAGGACTTTGGGGAGAGTGCTTCAAGTTGCATGAAGGAGGCTTCAGGGAGCGTCTCCTACAGGAGCGTCTCCTACAGAGGAGGCAGCTATGAGCCTCCTCACATCATCAAAGTGTGGGGTCACTCCCAATGTTGCCTAAGCAAAGCACAGCCATGAATAAGGGAAGGTATCAAAACATCCTTCCAGAACAACTTCTCCCAACGATTCAGGAGCAGTTTAGCAACAAACAATTATGGACTGTTAATAATTGTACTTCATTATATCACATAAACATTTGACAAAAGGTTCTTAAAAAAATAAACTGAGGAAGCAAACTGTGAAAACTAAAAATTTGCCCACAACTGTAAGCAGCTCTAGAGTCCACTCTGGTCTTGATGGTTCATAGTTGTCTGATGTTTTTATCTCTCTAGCAGTAATACACCCAAACCCTGGTCTTCCTCTCTGTTTCAGCACATGCAGTGCCAGTGAAAGTGCAGCAGTTAGCAGAGTCCCTGCAGCAGATCTCTGGCCAGCTGAACACAGTGCTGGGTGCACTGGGATCTCTCACTGGGAGGACCGTCCAGCCCCTCCCTCAGCCACCTCCGTCCTCCTCCTTCCCTCCTGCCCCGTCCTGGGCATGGACACCAAGCCCCGCCTCCTCTTCATTGGCCAATCAGAACAGTTTCTTACACTGTTCTGTCCCAAAAACACACGGGTCTGACCTTCATTTGAACTCCCACTGGAGCAAACTCTTCCCTGGTACGTAGAGACAGACACACCCCAAACATTAGCAGTGATGAGCAGTGGTCACCTCAGTGGGCTGCAGTAACTTTCACTAATGCTTCATTTCTTCATCACTCGTAAAACCTTTAAAATACAAATAGAAAACTTCTGCCTCTCCCTCAAGCACAAACCAGTCACTGCTGGATTTATAGCCTTTTTTGCATAGTTGATGACCTCCATTGATTTTCTGTGCTTGGACAATGCCGATCTTTTCCAGTGCAAGTGTGATGCAGTGTAGAGACCTGCTTCAGATTAGCTTCAATCTAAACCGCACTACCTGTATTAAGACTGCTCTGATTTTAGGAGTTTCCATGGATACCAGTGCCCGCTATCCCATGAGGGCTACCAGAGCATATAGTGGATACACTCCAGCAAGGTGACTACACACACTTGCACACCTGTGCAGGCTCGCTCACAATCTCTCACTCTCACTCACAGGGTCAGTGCTGCTGTTGATTTTGAAAGGAAAATTGATGAACTCATACAGTGCTTTTCCATTATGTGTGTGTGTGTGTGTGTGTGTGTGTGTGTGTGTGTGTGTGTGTAGTCTCTCCTCTGAGCTAGATAGCCAGAGGCTGCAGAGACTGATTGAAGACAACAAAAGGTGGCTGGAATCACAACGCAAAGACCCAAATGTGTATCCTTTCACAATCTCTCTCTCCCCCTCAGTTTATACACATGTACGTATCACACACAAACCAGTACGGGAACAGAATGCATCATATTTTCACACACACTCTCTTGCACCCTTGTACTCTCCTGAACCTCTGCCCAGGCCTCTCTTCACACGCTACCCAGCTGCCCCACCCACCAATGGGCTGGTCCAGCTCGGCCTGGACGAGAACAATCAGATCAAGGTCTACCATTACCGAAGAGGCACAACCCACTGATGTCCATGTATGTCCAGTTCAAACAAATCAGTGGATAGACAGAATACAAACATGCCATCAGCATGTACACATTACATGTGTACACGTTGCTGACAAAGTCAAGTCAGATTTAGCGTAGTACTTTGAAATTCCTTTTTGATAAAAACATTTCTCATCTAATTGAAATTCAGATGGCATATCTAACTGTAATTAGAGATTAAGGTATTTCCGCCTACATAACACATTGCAGTGGTGGATTATACTTATTAAGATGGCGGTGGCAGTGTTGGATGTGGCTAAAACGAGCTGGAACGTCATCTTTCCTGCAGGTGCTGAACCTGCGCTCTGGCGTGTCCCGCATGGCGGTGGTGACCTTGAGGGAGTTGTACTCCAGTCTGCAGAAAGGGATGGACCAGGAAGTGGAGGTTACAGCTAAGGTCCTCCTCCACAAAGCAGCGGAGTCCAATGGCTTCATCAGGCAGGACGTGGACACAGCTCTGGACAGCATGGTGCAGAACTGCACCCCCATTCGGAGCATGAACGCCCTTCTCGCTGGAGGACTCTGGTCAGTTAGCATGCAGTGAGCTTTAAACTGTGGCTTTCAGATAGCAACAACAGTCACAAGAAGCTAACACAGCACTAATTTTGGCTGCTGTTTTTTGCTGCTGTTTTTACCTCTCCAATGTTCTTTCAAAATATTGCCCTGGCCTATATCAATATTTTTATTTATTTATCCTCTTATATGTTATTTTTATTGCGTTCCATCTCCACTCTGCTGATCCAAACTGCCCTTCACAATGCTTAAAAAATAGGCTAGTTAGCTAGCTCACAGAGGACATACAAACATTTTCTGTTTAAAAATACACATGTACACTAACTGGTGCAAGCTAAGCAATCGAATAGAATATGATCATTTGATTGTGCAATTAGATCATACATAAGGGTTTTAAGTTTCTTTATAGAAGTTAAAAGTTGTACTGTATACATTGGATGGATTAATAGTTATTACTATTATTATAATAGTTATTTTTTTCCTTCTGTTTTCCTCAAAAGTCATCTGAATGCTGCAGTAAGAAAGTGTACTGCTCGGCACTTGGCTACTTTGGTAGAGAAGATTGGTGCTGGCCGCTTATTGTCTGGGGCGAAAGACATCACACCGCGAATTATTCCTGCAGTCTCCAAGTTGGCACAGGACTCTTCACAAGAAACCAAGTTAGTACTGGGATCAGAACGAGAATTCTACAAAGCTTATTCAGTTTCCCAGATAGTAATATTTTGCTGATTCTTTTAGTCTCCTAGTCTGATACTCTGAAGTCAGCAAATGCTGCTAAATTGTAGAGTAATAGAAGCACTATCGTGTTTTCTAGACACAGACAGCCTTGTAAAATTGTGCTGGTAAGATAAATGGTCAGTGTGCTGTGAGTTACGGGTCCCTCACAGTTCTCTCCTGTTTTGGGGTCTGTTCCTCGTCTCAGGCGCTTGGGCCGGCGTATCCTGCTGTTCCTGTCCTCCCACCATGACTTTGATAAGATGGTGGAAAAGTACATCCCTGCCAAAGACCTGGCAACCATCAGGGACACTGTCCACACTCTGAAATCCAAGGTAGCGATTCATGTTTGGATACATGATGAGGATTTTTTATCCCATCCACTATGCCCCATGTTAACTCATTAAACAAATGTATGTGTAGACATATATTGTAAACAAATACTCGAGTACAGGGCAGTGTGTGGCACCACACATTGTATTTACAGTAGGGCATGCACAGTGTAGTTCCAGACCTAGTAGTTAAAGGACAGAGCATGGTTCAAAATGAACCGGCTTGAATTTCAAATACATTTATCAAAAAACTATTCTTTCAGAAAGTCATTCCACTGATATGCTAAGAGATGCCAGATATAAAAAAAGATAAAAGATTTATATATTAATTAATAATATTTATAATATTGATAATAATCATTCCAGAGAGTTACCATAGTTACCAAATACTGTCACTTTAATTGAATGAAATCTTTCTAGGTTAAGAAAATGCTTCTGTAATAACCCAGTGCTGTCCAGGGTTGATTTATTTATCATTGTTCCTTTTAAATGTCCTTTTTATAGAGCTGGTTAGGGAACTCTACCCCTGCAAGCCACAACTGGTTGAGCAGAAGGTGCTCCCTCTGCTCTGGTAGCTCCTGGGGACCTCCAGCAACAGTGGTACGGTCCACGGGAGGGGTGGAAGCGTGACGGGGCCACTGTCCACCTATGCCAAGCCCTTCATGCCCACATGGGCCCCGCGCTGCTGGACTGCGCTGGTTACCAACCTTCCAATATCCACAAGAGCCTAAGAGAGTTTGTGAAGAACCTCCCGACCACCTGAGAGCTGCCAGCCAGACCTCCAGACCAAAATAAAGCCCAACATGGATTCTACTTGAGGATGGAGATGTTTGTGCATTTCTTACTGTGCCTGCACTCTAAATGAAAGAGAGAGGAAGAAAGTCAAACGTTTTTAACATTTTGAATTAGCAGAAAGCTAAATCCTTAAACTCAGAAGTCCTTTTAAATAAGGAGCACAGATTTTAGTGAATCACATCAGGTTTAACACACCTAGGAGCTCTGCTCTTTTTGCACTTTGAAATACTAACACTTATGATAACTGTTGTCATGGTGACTGTAGATATATATTGTTCAATGATTGTTATTTTCTGTTGACATATCCTGAGGTAACTGTGCAGAATGTAATTTATCACATACACAAGAAACAAGGATCTGGGGGGTATCCCACGAAGCGAGCTAACTCAGTAAGCCGGGCTTTTTAAGCCAAGCCTGGCTCATTTTGCTCAAATTCGGTTCCACAAAAGAGGCGAGACTTGAGCCTCGCTCAGTTACTACAGCAACATATACGTTTGAACTAACCTGCTCTGTACCAGGCTAGAGTTGAGGCTTAGCTTAGCGGGACCGCTTCTATTGGCTGAGCAGCGTGATGTCAGTCTCGCCATCCGGGAAACTGAATTGAGGAACAAGGTTCCACTGTAGTTCTATCCATTAAATTGCTGTGGATGTAGCATATAATATCATATCTTTATACATTTAATTGAGTACTTTAATTATTAGTTTGGAATGATTGCAGGTTATTATTATCAAAATTTTATAATTATATTTCCAAATGCAATATATATTTCGATCTTAAGAGTACATATTCATTGTTAATCAGTGAGGTTTCTGCACATTTTAATGTGTTGGTTTAATCTTCACAAATTCAGGTCAGTGTAAAATGGAATACAGTGTCTAATCGCAGTTATGGTGCAGAAACATACATTAGTATAAACTCTATATCACAAAAAATACAATTCTTTGTACCTGAGTATTAATAATTATTAATACTGAGTAATTTAGGTGAAGATACTTTTAGGTATATATTTATCCCCATACTTCCTCTTTTTGTTCAAATTACAAGCAAATCATATCACTCTGCAATTTATATATGTTCAGTATAAATAATGTAAATGTGTGGTTAACTTAATGGTGCAAAAAGGAAATGGACACAGACAACTACCTTACCAAGATTTTCATACAGGTGATACAAATAATCCAAAATGTAGGCTATAAAAGAGCAGCTAACAGTGAAGGCTGAAGGCTGATTGACCATGGCATGCCCATTTGTAGAGAATCCAGTAGATGAGGGAGCGTGTATAGTGTGCAGAGCATTCATGCTACCAGCTCCAAGGTCATTCCAGGACAGGACAGATCCACCTGGCTTTCCAGATGACTACTTATTTGTTCAGAAGACACAGTATTATATATCTTTGTAAATTACTGGGGCCATATATTGAGAAGACCACTAGACGTAGTAAAGCTCTTACCAAACCCCAAACGGTCTGTATCACTTTGCGCTTCTTTGCCAGTCGTGCATTTCTGTACAGCGTTGGGGATGCATAACATCTTAGTAAGGCAACGGTCTGCCGCGAAATTCGAAAGGTTTACCTTGCGCTTAAGCGTTTCCTTAATATATTCATCAAATTCCCTGGTCACAGAGGCATCCTTCCCATCCTTTTCAGAACAGCTGTCATGTATTCATGAGAAGTAGTGTTGGTTTGATCAGTAACTTGGAGTCAATCAATCAATCAAATTTTATTTATATAGCGCTTTTTACAACAGTTGTTGTCACAAAGCAGCTTTACAAGTGCCGAGTCCTAGCCCCCAGAGAGCAAGCCAAGGGCGACAGTGGCAAGGAAAAACTCCCTAGTTTTTTCGCATGAGGAAGAAACCTTGAGAGGAACCAAGACTCAGGGGGGGAACCCATCCTCCTCTGGCCGACACCGGTCACCATGACAACAACAACAATTTAGACAGAAAGAAAATAAAGAAAAGAAAAAGATGTAGTAATGTCCATCATGGTGTAGGTTTATCCGGTCAGGCAGTAGAGGGCTGGCACTGGAGTTAAATGTATATGACTTTAACAGATGCTCTTATCCAGAGCACTTACCAAAGTGCTTTGTATTCATCTTAATCAACTATTTCATGCTAAAATTCATTCAATTCAAAACGCATTGAATTCTCTAGGATTTTCAAATGTCATTGGTGCTATAGACTGTACTCACATCTGGATAAAGGCTCCATCTGTACCCATGGAGGCAGACTATGTGAACCAAAAAATTATTTCACAGCATCAATGTACAGGTACATGCAAGTTTTGCCTACCCAATAGAAAATGTAAAGCATGTCAGTTCATGGGTTTGAACAACTTTCACCCTTTGTCACTTTTGCCATTGTTCTAAATGGTTTGCACCAGCCAATTTCTATTCTCCAACATTGAGGTAAAATGGCCCGGCTCGGTGCACAATATTTCGTGCCTCCTCACTGGCACAGAGGTTTGCCCAAGGTAAGAACATTCCAACTACACAAAATAGTGCAGATTTGGCCTCAGTGTTTAACTCTTCTCCTTATAATTGTAGGTGCTTTTCCTGGCTTATTGCTTAGGGATAGGGGTTACCCCTGCCAACCTTTTCTCCTTACCCCATATGCAGACCCTACAACAGATGCAGAGAGGAGGTTCAATCGTGCACATTCTAAGACAAGGGCATGCAGTGAGATGGCATTTGGACAGTTAAACAGCAGATTTAACTGCTTGCGCCATCTCAGAGTCACCCCTGAGAGAGCCTGTGATATCGTAGCACCCTGTGCAGTTTTGCACAATGTGGCAATACTGCAAAAAGAAGAAATGCCAAGAGTGCAGTTGGAGCAATGGGAAGATGGCATTTTAATTGCAGACCACATGGATGGTAGAGCTATGAGGGACATGTATGCAAACACTTACTTTGGTTAAGGGAATATTTTGTTTGCATTTGTTCATTAACACTATTAACATAAAACAAGACGGCTTTTTTTTTGGAAAGAGAAATTTATTAATAGTCTTGCTGAGCCTGTGGACAGAAGAAACTTTGATTTACTTATCTTGCAAAAACAAGCATATTAAAGTGAGACCTTTTTGCAAATACTCACATTTTTCTCCATTTTCTTTATTTCAAGCTCCAACTTCCATATTTTTAGTTTTTTGTATTGCAGATCTGCTTTTTTACATTCTATATCTTGGAGCAAGAACCTTTTGTAGATCTCACTAATCTCAGATTCCTTTAAGACTGAAGTATAGTCAAGATTGAGAAGTACTTATTCATGTTGAACTGCATAACTACTACTCACGTGTTCTCTTGCAGAGGTGTGAGCTCTGGACATGGAGGCCTGAGGGTCTTCTCTCTGTTCTTCCATTTCCTTTAAATACAACACAAATCATGAGATCACACAGCACATTAACAGACAGATACATAGACACACACGCCTTACAGAACAGGCAGACACTGTGTCCTCATTCTCCTGTACCATCCTGGATGGTCCGGCAATCTCCCCCTGCAAACAACAAATTAAGACACATAAATGTTAACGATCCTCAGGGTTCCGTCATAAGAAATAGGCTGGTTTATGGTACTCACATCATTGTCAAATACAGGAGGGTCTAAAAGAGTCCGCACACCCCCCACCACTGTAGTCATCAAGAATACAATAATACTATGATGTAGCCTGTAAGAACAAACATGTAAAATCTGAGAAACAACTGAACCTACCTTTAACATAAGGCTGTGTATCATGAGGACAGACAGGATCAGATGATGTTCCTCTTTCAATTCCCACAATGATGGGGTGTCCGCTGTTTTGCTCTAAAGCAAGGTCTTCTGCAGGAGTGAGGGCTGCTACAGGAGGCCCACCACCAGCAGCAGCAGTAGCAGTAGCAGTTTTCTTTCTGGTTGCTAAAATATTTTATATAGTTATTTAATATGGTGTTTTACCTTTTCCTGCACATTGGACTAATCAACTGTACTTACCATTCTGGAGTATATTTTTATATTTCACCTTGACCTGCTGCCACGTTCTCTTAACCCTGCTCATGTTACTTTTAAATCAGGAAATTATTATTAACATTATTAATTTACTATAACACTTTTTAAATGCCAATGAATGGATTAAATTACACTACCGTTCAAAAGTTTGGGGTCACTTAGAAATGTTCTTATTTTTGAAAGAAAAGCAGTTTTTTTTTTTCAATTTAGCTAACATTAAATGCATCAAAAATACACTCTATACATTATTAATGTAGTAAATGACTATTCTAGCTGTAAACATCTGGTTTTTAATGCAATATCTACATAGATGTATGGAGACCCATTTCCAACAACCATCACTCCAGTGTTCTAATGGTACATTGTGTTTGCTAACTCTGTAAGGAGGCTATTGGATATTTTGAAAACCCTTGTGCAAGTAGGTTAGCACAGCTGAAAACAGTTTTGCTGATTAGAGAAGCTATAAAACTGACCTTCCTTTGAGCTAGTTGAGAATCTGGAGCATTACAATTGTTGGTTCGATTAAAATCACAAAATGGCCAAGAAACTGAAGATTTCCTACAATGGTGTGTACTACTCCCTTCAGAGGAGAGCACAGACAGGCTCTAACCAGAGTAGAAGGAGAAGTGGAAGGCCCCACTGCACAATTGAGCAAGAAGACAAGTACATTAGAGTCTCCAGTTTGAGAAATCGACGCCTCACAGGTCCTCAACTGGCAGCTTCATTAAATAGTACCCGCAAAACGCCAGTGTCAATGTCTACAGTGAAGAGGCGACTCCAGGATGCTGGCCTTCAGGGCAGAGTGGCAAAGAAAAAGCCATATCTGGCTAATAAAAGAAAAAGATTAATATGGGCAAAATAACACAGACATTGGACAGAGGAAGATTGGAAAAAAGTGTTATGGACAGATGAATCAAAGTTTGAGGTGTTTGGATCACACAGACGAACATTTGTGAGACGCAGAACAACTGAAAAGATGCTGGAAGAGTGCCTGACACCATCTGTCAAACATGGTGGAGGTAATGTGATGGTCTGGGGTTGCTTTGGTGCTGGTAAAGTGGCAGATTTGAACAAGGTAAAAGGAATTTTGAATAAGGAAGGCTATCACTCCATTTTGCAACACCATGCCATACCCTGTGGACAGCGCTTGATTGGAGCCAATTTCATCCTGCAACAGGACAATGACCCAAAGCACTCCTCCAAATTATGCACAAACTATTTAGAGAAGAAGCAGGCAGCTGGTGTTTTATCGGTAATGGAGTGGCCAGCGCAGTCACCAGATCTCAACCCCATTGAGCTGTTGTGGGAGCAGCTTGACCGTATGGTACGAAAAAAGTGCCCATTAACCCAATCAAACTTGTGGGAGCGGCTTCTGGAAGCATGGGGTGAAATTTCTCCAGATTACCTCAGCAAATTAACAGCTAAAATGCCAAAGGTCTGCAATGCTGTAATTGCTGCTAAGGGAGCATTCTTTGACGAAAGCAAAGTTTAAAGTAGAAAATTATTTCTACCTTGTCAATGTCTGGACTATATTTCTATTCATTTTGCAACTCATTTGATAAATAAAAGTATGAGATTTCAGGGAAAACACAAAATTGTCTAGGTGACCCCAAACTTTTGAACGGTAGTGTATATGCTCACGCATTTAATCTGTCTGCAATATTATGCCAAGCAGCTTCTCTGGCTTTATTAATACAGGATGTGTTGCCTTTCTTCATAATAACGTGTTTATATTCCTCATAAAGACGTATGAGCAGCTCCTGTTCAGCAGAAGAAAAAAAAAGCTGCTCGTTTCTTCAGCTCTTTCGACATTTTCTTGCCTTTTCGAATATCGATTAGTGAGGCTGTGTAAATACTGTGTGCACGCGCATGATCGCCAATTACAAAAGCCTGGCTTGAATTAGCGGGAATAGGTTGCGTCTGGATTTCGTTAGTGGAACGGAACTAGACGGAAGTGAACTGTTTGGCTAACTCAAGCGAGGCTCACTCTAATAAGCGCCGCTTTCATAAGCTCGCTTCGTGGAATAGCCCCCTGGTCAGCTAACGAGCTATCCAAATGCTAACGCAAATCATCCAGGATAATCCAGTCACATAAGAGGAAATATAATTAACTATACTGATAGGCTACCAAAAAAGTAGGCGTGTCCCGCGTGTCTTTGCTCCCCACCGCAAACTTCAAGGCAACCAATTAACCCTAATAAGTTCAATCTACTTAAAAAACAGAGGTAACTCGTTGCCTCAAAAAAATTAAGTAATGGCTTCTGTCAAAGCTAATATAATTGAGTTGTATGGATACAACTCATACTTATATGATTTAAATAGAGTGAACTAATCAAAAGTTGAAATTACTCAATTTACTCAATTTTAAATTACTCAGTTGCTTTTACTTGTTAATTTAACTTTTGTTATGATTTTGAGTTTTTTGCTTAGCACTAGCATTAGCAACAATATATTTTGCTTACCCTTTAAACATAATATAGGAATTAAATGTAACTATTGTTTTAAATGTGTCCGAGCTGTGAACCCGAGAGAGGGCCTTAGGAAATCATGATGCGTAAGGAGTTTAAACGAGAAGGTGATTGCTCAAGCAGAAGTGGTGAACTAATAATGCTGACATGGGTGAAACATGAATGTATGACATCCTGATGTATGGTGACCTCGGGTCAAGCAGACAGTCCAGAGACAGGAACCATATGTATAAGAGATGTTAGGTTTAGAGACAAAGAGAGAAGTCTTGTTTGTTCGAACAACAATACCATGTAAGGCATAGAAGCAGATCTGTGAGTTTGGGGCGTGGAGAAATCGTATATAAAGACGGCATGTACAAACACTTGTTGGGTCTCTCTGATGTTAGAATGTGAGATTCCCAGAGATATCTCTGTTTTAATAAAGGCATTTTTGCTATTGCTATAATTTTGGTATGTGGTTCCTGCTACAGTATTAATCACTACACAGTTACAAATAACTTAAGAGATACTTATGAGATTTTTTATTATTAATACTTAATTGTTATAATTATTGTAAATGAACTTCACTGACAACACTGGTTTCATAGATATGAACTTGTTTATTATCATTTGGCATCAAATAACATTTTAAACCATTACTGCTTTCAGTCAAAAGCAAAACAGTGTGCTTCATACAAAAGATCAAGTGAATGACAAGACATAGGCTATAACGTGACATGAACAGAGATTCCTCAAATCAGTGTTTTTAAGCAATAAAGTTATTTTTGAGCAATAAAATGCTTGCCTTGCACAACATAAAATTAGAGAGAGAGAGAGAGAGAGGAAGCATTTTCATTTATTTACTTCAAACAAGCTAAAATAAACACCAACTTTACATCCTGCTGGTAGTGAGTGTATTTCTAACTAAAATTTCTGCTAAATTCTAAGAAATCCTTTAGTTTTTTTACGACTGCTAACATGCGTTTCCCAATACTTGAGATACATTTTTAAAACTCTAACACAGCAACACATTTACTGAATGCTAACATTAGCAGCAAGCTAGCATTATCAGCAATCTATCCAAATTAATACATTGCTAACACATGTATAAAACAGTTCATTCCTGCCACACAATCTAATTGGTTAAGAACTGCTCTAACCGATCAGATATTTCACCATAACGCCACAGCTGTGATGAAGAATACAATAGTCGTCTTTATTTCGTGTCTGCATTATCACACATTGTTAACCCTAATAAGTTCAATCTACATTAAAAAACAGAGGTATTGAGTTGTATGGATACAATTCATACTTATATGATTTAAATAGAGTGAACTAATTAAAAGTTGAAATTACTCAATTTAAAATTACTCAGTTGCTTTTACTTGTTAATTTAACTACACAATTACAAATACCTTAAACTATTAAGAAAGAACTGCTTACAGTTAATACATCAAGTTTTTAATACTTTTACTTATGAGATTTTTTATTATTAATACTTAATTGTTATAATTATTGTAAATGAACTTCACTGACAACACTGGTTTCATAGATATGAACTTGTTTATTATCATTTGGCATCAAATAACATTTTAAACCATTACTGCTTTCAGTCAAAAGCAAAACAGTGTGCTTCATACAAAAGATCAAGTGAATGACAAGACATAGGCTATAACGTGACATGAACAGAGTTTCTATAATAAAGTTATTTTTGAGCAATAAAATGCTTGCTAACGTTAGCAGCAAGCTAGCATTATCAGCAATCTATCCAAATTAATACATTGCTAGCACATGTAAAAAAGAGTTAGTTCCTGCCACACAATCTAATTGGTTAAGAACTGCTCCAACCGATCAGATATTTCACCATAATGCCACAGCTGTGATGAAGAATACAATTGTCTTTATTTTGTGTCTGCATTATCACACACTGTTAAAAAGCTTCTCCAAGTCACGTGTTTGCCAAAAGTTTAATAGACACGAATTAGTTCGGCGCCCCACACACAGGACGTATACGGTGTACATGTAATGTCACAGAAATTCAGTGGATAGAATTATTAGTAGGAAGTATCATGTATTGATTTTTTATTGCAAAGGCCCTAATGGGGAAAATACCTTTATATATTTCTAATCTACTTCCATTTCAATCTAATTTATCTTATTTATATAATACAAAATCACAAAATAAGTTGCTCTTAGATAGCCCATTAGAAAGAACAGAGTTGGTCATGGTGAGCGGTGTCGGCCAGAGGAGGATGGGTTCCCCCCCTGAGTCTTGGTTCCTCTCAAGGTTTCTTCCTCATGCAAAAAACTAGGGAGTTTTTCCTTGCCACTGTTGCCCTTGGCTTGCTCACTGGGGGCTAGGACTCGGCACTTGGAAAGCTGCTTTGTGACAACAACTGTTGTAAAAAGTGCTATATAAATAAAATTTGATTGATTGATTGAGTTGGGGAAAATGGCTTTTTCATTGTATGCGCCTTATGTTTGGAATGAGCGTCAAGCTGTCTTAAACCTAGGCTTCTTACCCTCTCTGAAATTGTGTTGTGTATAGAAGTATTGTATGTCATTGTGTATAATTGTTTTGTTCTGCAAATATTGGCCAGGACTCCCTGGGAGAAGAGTTATTGTAACTCAGTGAGATTCCTCCTGGTTGAATAAATGTTAAATAAAAATAAATATATAAAACAGATGATGCATCTGAAATAAACATAATTTAAAAACAAAATACTAAAATAGGCTAAAACAAACAAAAGTGGACTAACAAACAAACAAAAAAGCCCAGACACTGCAGTATTGAAATTCTGTAATAAAGTCATTTTTTTCAGGTAAGAAGAGCCTGCTGAGGGGTAGTTCAAAGTCAAAGTCAACTTTATTGTCAAATCTGTGATACGTGCAGGACATACACAGGATTGAAATTACGTTACTCTCAGACTCCATAGTGCAGCGGTAAACATTTACTTAAAATTAACATTAACTAAAACAGTAAAAAAAGGAATAGTACAATAGTAACGGTAAGTACAATAGTAAAGATAAAAAATATAGCTGAGTTGTTTATATATATAATAAAATAAATAGAGGTCTCTGAAATTTACATTCAAGTAAGTGGCGTATGCAGCAGTAAGTAAACATACTGTATGTGCAAAGTGAATGTATGAGGAATCTGGTGTAATTACGATTAAAGTGAACGTATGCAATGAATTAGAAATATAATGTGCAAATGTAACAGGAGTGCAAATTGAAGAAAGAGCAGGGAGTGAGTTGATCCTCCTGACTGGTGGACTGGTGCCAGGGGGATCTGCCTCCTGAACTGTCATGAGATCACAACAGATCCTGGACCTGTAGGAGGAGCCAAGACACAAAATGGCAGTGAGATATCAATACTCCCAGCTGAACTACTCTCTGGACTACACCTGGTTGCAGCATGTGGATAAGACAACAGGGCGAAGATAAGATTTTCTATGGGGCAGTGTGAAGCAGAGGTGTGGACTCGAGTCACATGACTTGGACTCGAGTCAGACTCGAGTCATTAATATTAAGACTTTTGACTTGACTTGAAAAAATATTCAGAGACTTAGACTTGACTTGGACTTTTACACCAATAACTTGGGACTTGAATTGGACTTGAACCTGTTTACTTGCAAAGACTTGATTTTTTTTTACCCCAAATCTAAATTTTAAAACGCATATTAATATTTATAAAGTGCGCCCCATTAATTTCATTTCCGTCCTTCTGACGCAGACCAGTCATCTGCTTTTCCACACTCTGTACGTGTGTGTGTGCATGAGCTGCAGCACAACCAATCAAATGGGGGGTTGGCGAACGTAAATTTTTACCGGGCGGGGTGTAAAATGGACACAAATTAAGTATTATATCGCGATCGATCGATCGCCAGTGGTTGGTGCCAGAGCGAACTAGTAACTCATTGAATCATAGATGTGGATCAGAGGTAAATAAACTAGATTTTTTCCGGCGTGAGAAATCGGATGTGTGGCGTGAGAGCGTGTGAAGACGGTCAAATGCGTGTGTCTCACGCTCAGTGCGTGAGAGTTGGCAACCCTGGGTTCTGTATCTGAACTCGGGGAAGAGAGCCTCTCTCTGTCACCATCATAATATCCAGTTCTATCTCAGCATGGATTGTGTATTTGAAGACATCTACGTCGAGAAAAAAATATATTGACAAAAGTGGAGCGAGTTTTCAGCTATGGGGACATCATTCATCGTGCACAAATCACATACAGACTTTTGGCCAGCAAATGCAATGCAGAATAGTTTACTGAAATGTCTAAAGTTGCAGATTCCTGTTAATTGTTCAGTTCTTATATTTGTTTGTCTTGTGTCACTCACACATGTTCTCCAAGAAACCAGATAAGAGAAGAGAGGGAAAAATGCTGTTATGGTTCTTTGTATTGTACTGTGAAAATATCAGCACTTTTTATTTGAACATGGAGTTCTACTTATGACTTTTTCACAGAATATTTATTTCTGGAAAATTGTAGTTTAAAGTATGAATATTTTTGCAGCTAAGTTTAACAAATTGAACTGTGCAATAAAGAGGTGTAATTTTAATTTTTTTTATACTTCGTGTTTTCAGTTGCACATGTTTTATCAAGATTTGAGGAGAATACAGATTTTAAAAAGAACGCATGTCTATTATTTACATTTAAAATATACCTGCAACCAGGGGCGATTTTAGGATCTGGTCTTTAGGGGTGCCCAGCCCCCAGTGCTCACAGAGGCACAATACCAAAGTATTGCGCAGGTGCAGAGCAAGTTTTTTGCATAATATAATATTTTAAAAATGTGTTGAGCCAGGGGGTGCTAAGCAACTTCACGGTGGTGCTCTAGCACCACTACAAATACCCTAGCCTCGCCCCTGCCTGCAACATTGGTAAAAAAAAAAAAAAAAAAAAGACTCGAAAGGACTTGAAATTCCAAGTTTCAGACTTGGGACTTGACTTGACTGTTGCCTGTCTTGACTCGAGACTTGACTTGACTTGAGTGTCTTTGCTTGAGACTTGACTCGGGACTTGAGGTATAAAGACTTGGACTTACTTGAGACTTGCAAAACACTGACTTGGTCCCACCTCTGGTGTGAAGTGTGACGGCAGCTGCAGCGTGAGAAGGCAAACTGCTCTACAGACGCTCTACCTGGCTCAGAGAGGCTGAAACTTGGAGGACGCGGCTCTGTGTCTCTCGGCGCCGGGCAGGGCTGCTCTGGCAGAAGGCACAACCGAGGTCTTTTTGGACCATCCCGGAGGCCGCGGCGCTCTATTCTATAAGGAGATGCGAGACAGTGATCAACGACTGCGACCTGTCGACAGAGCCGGAGGGGAGGGAGAGGCAGAGCGCGTGGGACTCACCCGGTGGGATGACCATGGCCAGCGACTTGGGCAGGGTGGCGGCGTTTTCCACAAAGGTGGGCAGGCGCCTGGGGCTGAGCGGGCTGCAGGTGTCCGAGTCCCGCACGGTCACACAGCTGTTGACGTCCACCCGCTTGTTCACGCCGCAGCTAGGGAGGAGTGTTTAAATCCACAAAGTGAGCAAACAGAAGGGTGACCGTTTCAACACAGAGCAAACACAGAGCTCAGAGGCACAGGAGGCGGAGCAAAGGAGTTCGTGGGGAGGGCACCTGGTGGGATTGTCCTTGCCCTCGGTCTCG
This sequence comes from Brachyhypopomus gauderio, assembly GCF_052324685.1. Lineage (NCBI taxonomy): Eukaryota > Metazoa > Chordata > Actinopteri > Gymnotiformes > Hypopomidae > Brachyhypopomus > Brachyhypopomus gauderio. The sequence goes on along the minus strand of NW_027506866.1, from coordinate 2,044,161 downwards.
CTGGAGATGGTGATTATTCTGACAGCGGGGTGGAGTGTGTCCGAGATGACGATGGGCTGAGATGGGTGCGTGGCAGAGGACACACACACAACCAACAAACAGGTCACATGTACTTAATGGCAAGACCCTTCAAACATAGCTGAAAAGCACATTTCCGGTGAGTAATTTCTTATCTGAACACCTGCAGTGTTTATTGTGAGCTGTAGGTTTGGGGATACTGGTGCAACACACGACAAGCTTGTGCTGGCAGGCCCACCTGGCTGTGTTGGTCGGGCTGGCTGCTGAAGGTGACTGGGAGGTTGGAGTTGGTGCTGGCACCCGCCCCCAGCCCCGCCCCCAGCCACGCCCCCACTGCCGAACAGGCCTCTGCTGCCGTCGAAGCCCGTGCACCTCCGCTTACAGATCTCCATGTTCTGGAAGCAAGACTTTACACTGCAAAGTGAGAGAGACAGAGAGTGAGACAGACAACGAGAGTGACACACAGAGTCAGTGAGACAGAAAGAGGTGAGTTACAGCACTGTGCTACAGCAAGTTACAATAAGATGGCGTTCCTTAAAAAGAGCTCTTTGGGGTTTTCTTCCATTTGCATGCAACTTTAGTGTGCTTCCAGTTGGAATTCTTAGCTCCTTGTCTGAATACATTTTACACGAAAGAAGCAAATTATGGAGCGCCCAGCCCTGCATAATGATCGACACGCAAACCATCCTGCCCGCGTCGGAGCTGGAACACAGGCTGGACTGTGTGAGACGGAGGGACGGCCCTGTACACACTCACTGTGCACTGTGAGGGTAGTGAGAGAGGTGAGCCATGGTGACGAATGGGTGTTTGAGAGTCTCCAATGGCGTGATCCGTTTCCCTGCGTCCAGCGTCAGCATCTTTTTAAGCAGGTTGATGAACTCCCACCGGTCAGCCTTCTCCACCTGAACGTCTGTGCCTTCCAGAATGGGCATGTTGACCTGCATGGGAGACGAACGGGTAGGTCATATTATGTGCCAGCAGAGGGCGGCGATGTGCCTAAGACGCTGTTTCAGCAGCAACATTGCCGTGTGTTCCTCTGCATTTCACAGGCGCTGTTGTGACTTACATACACTTCTTATTATGACAGCACGAACCCTCGAACCCTTGAACTCAAAACCAAGACCTTGCTCTACATGCTCCACCAGCAGCTGGTGCGCTTTGTTCTTCATTTGCATGTCACAGCAGTAATGCTAAGCGTGCAATAAGGTGTACAAGAGCACAAATAACCTGCTTCATGTCATCGAGACGGTCGAAAATGTATCTCCTGGTCTCTTGGGACTTGACGCCAATCTCCACCTCATGCTCTAAAGGCGTCTGGGGAACATAGAAGGAGAAAAAACGTTCAGGTGTACTGTCAGGTGCCATTACAGATCTCTTATGAACCGAACACATGGCACAAGAAGGATGGGGGACCTTGAGTCTCCACAGATGGTAGCTGGAGCCAGAGCCCCTGTGGAAGAAGCATCTGGTCTTGGTTCCCGCACTCAGGAGGTTCTCTGCTGGAAGGCCCTGCGTCTGGGAGATGTACCGGATCTGCGGCGACAGCGTACAGGAGGGATGATTTTATGGTATGATGGGATGACTTTATTTTATGTTCATATATTGATCCTGAAGACGAGCTAGCAAAGACAACTACTCTATCCAAACCCTACATGTCCCTACAGCCACAAAGCCACCATGGGTCTGCACCTCTAACACAGTAAGGGCTTCGCTTTCCTAAAACACCTTGCACCAGTCAACCCTGTTGTACTGGGAGCTTCACCTGGACCCATCTTAGAATTCCACTGTCATGCAAACCTGAGATTTTTTCCCACTGCAAGACAGTATTTCTAGCACTACTGTAAAGAGCTCTTATTAGATTACCAATTATAGCCAGCAAACACATCTCAGGCCTAAAGGGCCCACAGATCACACTCTCAACACATTTGAGTTAATTGTTTTGTTGGTTCCCCAAAAATCATTCATAGTCTCTTCCTTGCCAGTCATTACAGACAGCTAGCAAGCTGCATAGTTAGAATAAAGGTGGCCATCACTGTTAGCAACTCCACTCTTCTCCCAAACAAGATTTACATCTTTATTACACAGCGAGGAAGTTCTGGAAAGGAGGTGGGAAAGCAGACTCTAAATCAGCACTGTTCTTCGATGCTTCGTGAATAAAGACAGAAGCGTGAGAAAGGCGAGGTTCGGGTCCGAGGCCCGTGGGCTGACCTGATCGTATTCAGATGCTCCAGGATACAGGGGACAGCCCAGGAAGAGCTCGGCGATGACACAGCCCAGGGACCACATATCGATGGCCTCGCAGAACGGGAGACCCAGGATGATCTCGGGCGATCTGGACCAAAAAGACAAAAACGTCCATCATCACGTTTAGCATGATACTGTGGTTTGTGGTGATTCAAAGGTACTCACTTTAACACAGAGTGATGAATTAATGTGTGAAAATGTAAAAGCTTTAAGAAGTATTTTTTTTACTACCTGAAATATTCTTTTGGTAAATTGGTAGCACAATACTGGCCTGTGCATTACCCATCTACTACTGTAGTGTACACTGACACTACACTGACACACTGACACTACATACTGATGTGCTGTTCTCCACTACGTAAATACAGAACAACACTGCCATGGTGTAACTACAATGGAGCAGTGCGGGTACCCTGTACTGATATTACCAAAGCCTGAAGCATAAAACCAACCAAAAAAATATTTTTATGTGTGCTGAGAGCATCTTAACTTCTCAGGCACTGAAGATATTAAGATATTCTTTGGTGTTTGGATAAATGACAACACTTACATGATCCAGTTAAAAATACATCACTTATAAATCAAATGGCAATCAAACGCGTTGCAGTTCATCGTAATGCTTATCACAATCTTAATGTGCAGCCGTGTCACCATAGCCATCCACAACGGGCAGTTCATCTCTCAAGCACACTCGAGCGGAAGCGATTCCCGCAACCATGCATCTGTTTCCAATATGCCTTAGGCCGCGCCACTCACCGGTAGTATCTGGTCTGCAGGTAGGAGGAGCACACGGCCTTGGAGACGCGGGTGGCGGAGCCGAAGTCGATGACCTTGACCCGGTACGGCTGCCTGACGGGGTCCACCAGCATGATGTTGTCAGGCTTGAGGTCGGTGTGGATCAGGCCCAGACTCTTCAGCTTCAGGAGCGCCATGGCCAACTGCTGCACTATGGGCCGGATGCACTTTAGCGGCAGCGGGCTGTGCTTGACGAAGTCCTGCAGGCTCTGCCCCAGCATCTCAAACACCAGGCATAAGTGGTTCCTGTGCTGGAAGCACTCGTACGAGCGAACAATGTTGAACTCGTCTACGTTCTCCTTGTTGAGACGGCTCAGGATGCTCATCTGAGCAGATGGGGGAAGATGGGACAGGCGTTAAGTTATGTGGGCACAGCATTCAAGGGCTAATATGCTACGTAACTTCAATAGCATCAGCCCAGTTACTGCATGGCTCCCTTCAGACATTTACTTTTGCTATATTTGGCAGATGCTCTTTTCCAGAGGGAAATGACCCCTGATCAGTGGCGGCTGGTGCACAAATAATTGAGGGGGGTGTAAACAAATTAAAAACAAATAAAGCAGTCTTATTGCCCTTTATTTATTTGAACATGAATTTTGCCCTAACGTTCTTCAAGTGAATGCTTTGTGAGAAGATTATTTTGTAAAGATAAAACTGAATTTTCTCTCATTTTGTATGAGCTGCTGCTCCAGCCTGCTGATATTCAACATGAACCGAGTTACGTTGGAGGTTCGCGCGAGGTGGGCGGAGTCTCGCCCTACGATCACTCGCGAAAGTATAAACCAGCTTTAACGAACCGCAGCTGACTGACACTACCAACAAGAGTGGGTGTGTCCAACAAGAGTGGGTGTGTCTGAAACCGACCAATTAAACTGCAGCCTCAGATCAGTGCTTGGCAAAAGTTTATGCCTCTCCATGCACTCTCATTAGACCGGTGCCCCGCACACAGGAAGTGTGCACAATGTAAGCAATTAAATACAATTATGTGTTTACACTTTTAATAAATTCAAACATGGCAATTAGACACACAGTGTCACTAAATAATTTCCTCACTATCGCAGTTTATAATGAACTCATTTTAATATCGGAACAATATTAAGGGGGCGGCGCCCCAGCGCCCCATATTGACCAGCCGCCACTGCCCCTGATTACAAATTGCAGTGTTAGCCAATATCAGCCTATTACATCTTATTAGAGCAGGAACAAAGCAACATCACAATCAGGGCTACAATTGTGTAACGCGGGAGTACAGGGAGGTACTTGACGTGTGAAAAGAGAAACAATATAAGCCGTGAGAGCACGGTAAAACAATAAACAAAACTTCGGACAGCTGAAACGGATCATTTCTGATTACGTCCCGCAACTCCTGGTGGTAGAGGGAGTGGCAGCCGAGCCAGCCCTGACACATTGATTCTCAAAACCTCTTTTAAATCTACCATAATTTCCCCACCTCGATCAGGCCCTGGCGGGCATAGGCAGGGTGATTTTTCAGGATCTTGATGGCGACAGATTGACTGGTGCCGCGCTTCCAGCACTTGGCCACCTGGCCAAAAGTCCCGCGGCCAAGGAACTCCAGCACCTCGTATCTGTTGGAGGCAGAGCAGAGGACCTCGTGCTGCACTAGACGGTAGTCGTCCATGCTGAGGAAACTGCTGCTTGTAGCCATGGAGTCAAAGTACGCCATGGACCAGGTGGTAGAGATTTAACCAATCCGAATATCTTATTTAGTTATCAGAACAAACTTTTTGAATAAAAAGCAGAAGAAAACGACACGGAATTCATTCGTAGTCGACCGTAAATGTTGTTCTGTTTGCACATCACTATGACAACGCGTAATGTAAACTAGCGGTTTCCATGGAAGCTCAATTCGAATTCTACGATTGTGACGTGGTAACAGGCACCACAACGCGCTACGCAGCGCTGCTTTATTAGCATATAAGATCAAATATAAGGTCGATTAATTTCAAAACAATACACAAAACAACAGCACTGTTTTAAATGTGCGTGTTTGGGTAGCCAGCTACAGTTTTGCTTTTTCTGTAATTCGCTCGGTAGCTATTACCTAACCACCCCCCCCCCCCCCCAAACGATCACGTTGGCGTATTAATATGTAGTTAAGATATATGCTCGTTTGGGTAGGATTTAATCCAGTAGCTCTACCTTACCTAACAAACTAGCAATATTTTATTTAAGGGTAGTTTATTTTCAAAGCACACAATCCTAACGTCTTAATGCACTCTCACGTTTACCGCTGGAATTACAAGAGATTGGTACATTTCTTATGTATTTGTAACTTATATATTTGTAACGTTATATAAGCGAACCATTCAGTCAAATAGCTATTTGTTGCGAAACGAAACACAGTTCATTTCAAGCATCTTCAAATGCTTTAGCCAATATCCAACACTTTTTTTAAATCTGGAAAATGCAACATTAAAATGAAAGTATTTCCAAGTATTTCAAGCAGCGTACGAACCCTAAAATTGGGTCTGTCCACTACAAACTCCTTTATGCTTTTAATTCTTCAGCCGAACGCTTGGTGAAGGGGGTTGTATAGAAGGATAAACTGATAGCACATGTACATCTCAGAGACTCTGCTGGATGTAACACAGTTCGTCTGGAATACGTATTTAAGAGCGCGTGCTCATCGCCAACACGTCTCTGATAGTCTGTGGTGGATCGTGAAAGACCTCCAGCAGCTGCATTACAGACCTACCTGGCTGCGTCATGATCGCGCCTGCGTCTCGGAGACGCTTATGAGATCTCTCCTAGACTATTTAATACGGCGTTTATTCATCTGCAGTACGTCTTTTAAACGGCAGGCTTGGATGCCAAAATGACGTTCATACGCTGCATTCCAGACTTATATGTACAGTATAGCTAAAATGCAGCATCTGAACGTACCTGAATGTGGCATTTAAAATCAAACCAGATTGAATTACATTTAAAGCTAGATTTTATATTCTTCTTCCTCCCTAAGTTAAAGCTATGAAATACACAAGCAGCGAGATCGTATGAGCCACTAAGAAGCCTAAAGACTCAAACAGAAATACACTGGAAAATTATGCTATATTATTTTATGTAATTAATTAATATTATTAATATTATTACCACAAAACTAAATTAAGTGAAAGGGATTTTCATTTAACATGTTTATTTAACAGAAAATCAACAATATGCAACAAACGTGTAATTAACAAATTAAAGATGAGCGTCTTGCTGGTGCCAGGTGGAGGTAGTCTTTTAGGCATTTTTCAGCCTCTGCTTTCATGGGAGCGGGTAGCGCTGGGTTCTTCACTGCGGCAGCTGTGTCAAAATATTATTACTATTCTTGTTAAAGAGGCATAAGGGCTACACATTTATCAGCTATATTACCCTGAATACATTAAGTAAACTGCATGTAAGAAATAAATCATCTAATGTATCTGTTATTAGGCTAGGCTTAAGGTATTAGGTTACAAGCATAGTAAGTAATTGGAGGAGGAGGAGTATTTTCCAAAATATACAAAGGTGTTGTTATTTACCGGTCATTTTGCCGTAAAACTTTAAAAACCACATGACCTATAAGAGTCCGTAAATGCTATGCGCTTCATGCTAAAGCTAAAAATGTAACATGTAAGTCGTTCCAATATACTCACCAATAACAAGCTGTCCACAGGCTGTCTGTTTTAATCCTCGCTTGTGTCCCCTGCCACACCAGTTAAGGCTTTTTGCCAGGTTTGGGGTGAAGACCTTGCTGGAGATCCACCATATCGTTCTCTTTATTGTGTGGCCTCCACTTAGTGACAGCATGTTGGTCTGAAATAAAGCACAATAAGAATAGAAATGGATAAACAGCAATCTCACTGCACCAACTGCACCTTCATAACATATGTCCTAGGAAATGTACATTCTGTTTTGCATTTTGTAATCAGGGTTCTTATTTAAAATCAGTTCATATCTTATTCATTGTATTGACTTAAAGTAAGTGATTAGAACGTTTTTGACTAATAATATAAAACTGTATACAGTCTTGGCTAAAATATTTGCACTTCTTTTTAGAAAATATTTAGATGCAATATTGACAGATTGGTGAACCTCTACCCATCTCTGGAGAGAAAGATAGATAGATAGATAGATAGATAGATAGATAGATAGATAGATAGATAGATAGATAGATAGATAGATAGATAGATAGATAGATAGATAGATAGATAGAGAGAGAGAGAGAGAGAGAGAGAGATAGTCAAGTCAAATTTATTTATATAGCGCATTTTTCAAAACATGTTGTCACAAAGCAGCTTTACAATCATATGGGTCCAGATCCCTAATGAGCAAGCCAAAGGCAACAGTGGCGAGGAAAAACATGATGGTGGAGATTAGGAAGAAACCTCGGGAGGACCAAGACTCTAAAGAGAACCCATCCTCCACTGGGCGGCCCTTTAGCACAAGTCCATATTTGTGGAGATAGAGTGTTGGTGGTAGCTAGATTTGATTTACAGTTTTTCTCAGTCGATTTGGTACATTTCTTTCATCCTGATTTTCAAAACAGTTGCAAAGCACATAATTCACTCAAAATTCTTTGTTTTTGCTTCAAAAGCAAATATTTAGGTCAGTCAATTTGTCAGTGCCATCAGAGTATCTAGTCTGTGTGCCATTGCATATGAACAAGGCAGTCAAAATAATTAGTCAGGTTGTCAGTGCAACTATAAGTCAAAGTCAAATTTATTTATATAACGCTTTTCACAACACATGTTGTCACAAAGCAGCTTTACAGGATTTACATGGTTAACAATACTATGGGTCCATATCCCTAATGAGCAAGCCAAAGGCGACAGTGGTGAGGAAAAACTCCCTATGATGGTGGGGAATAGGAAGAAACCTCGGGAGGACCAAGACTCAAAAGGGAACCCATCCATTGGGCGGCCCGTTACAGTCACAAGTCACAGTCAGTGCAGACTGTAAGTACATTCTGATGGAAACTAGCTAAGCTTTTGATTTCAAGAATGCTGCACATGCTGTGGTATATCAAATGAAACAATACATTTTACACACAAAATACAAAGTTACACATGACTGTATGTGGGAGACTGATAGAAAGAAATTGGGCTGGAATCAATTTTGTACAGCAATATTGTTTGACTGTATTGTTTGCACTGCAATTTGTTGACAAAAACAAATCTGATTGAAATTCAGAAAAGACAGACAGCTGACTGGAAAAACTGCAAAATTAGAAGAAACTTATTCTACACATTCAAAACAACCTGAGCACATACAGCCTCCAGAGAATATACACATTTCTGAATTTACATACATTTTCTCTATGAAATGTTTGAACAATTGAACACAGAAACAGTTGTTCTTCCAATATTCAGCTGCACCCAGTGACCAGCTTCAGCCATTGTAAAACCATGACTTACATGTACAACATGGTCCACAATTGTTGCCCTTATTTCACTGTTTTGTCCCCTCAGCCTTACACCACACAGTCTTACTCCTCTTCTTGGCTGTTCACCCTGCACATGGCCTTGTGTTTCCATTATGAGACTTTGTGATACTGCAGTGTTTAGCCTCTGCAATAATGTTTGCCAATTACAGTTAGGGTTCATGAGACGCACCTCTGACCTGTAGTTGAGACCATTGGTTGATCTAAACCTTCACAAATTCCCTTTTTTACTCTATCTGAATGTTCACCTGCGAATAATTTAATCAAGTTAGGAAAAAATTACCAAAATGTAACGACAAAAAAAAAAAGAAGTAAAATTATGCCTTAGAGATTATGACGACATGTTCAGCACTTTTGCATCTAATGACCCAGGCGTTGGGTCTAAATGTTTTGGAGAGTAAGACAATTCAACAGACAATACGTACAACACATTTTGATAAACATGACATAAGCAATAATGTATTTGTTCTGTCCCGCACACTTGCAGCGGGATTTGTTAGTTTGTTTAATCCCAGTTGGTGAACATTTTAATTCTCTTTTGCGCCACAAGGGGGCAGCCTTGCTACATTTGTGCTCCTGTTTTTGTTTAAATCGCGCCATCTAACGGTTAGTGGCTATAAGCAGCAAGGAGATTAGGAAACAGCCATTCGAGCACAAAAAATCCAACTAGAGATAGAAGGGCACCAAATTACCTAGGTGACTACGTAACTGAAGACGAGGATAGTGATGGAATGCATATCACAGTAGACTACTGCTGTAGAGCAGTGTGTGGCATTCCACAGACTTATGATGAAGCAATGCAATCAGACAATTCAAAAGAATGGAGAAAAGCAATGGATGAAGAAATCCAATCTCTAAATGAGAACAAAACCTTCACCCCGACAACACTAGCAGTGGGCAAGAAACCCGTGGGGGGTAGGTGGGTTTACGCAATCAAGTCTGGTGTAGATGGAAATGACCAATACAAGGCTCGATTTACCGCTAAGGGCTACAGCCAGAAAATGGGAGTAGACTATGGGGAAACGTTTTCACCAACAGCAGACCTAACGAGTAATAAGAGTTGTGTTACAAAAGGCAGTACAGGAAAATTTACTGGTCCACCAGATGGATGTGAAAACGGCGTTCTTACAGTATATAAGCTGGAGAAATCACTTTATGGACTCAAACAGTCTGGACGAAATTGGAATAGGGTTTTACATAATTGTTTAACAGAAAATGGATTCACACAAAACCAAGCTGACCATTGTGTATATTCTCAAGAGTCAAAAGAAGGGAAAGTGATCATAATTGTATGGTTCTATGATCTAATCATCGCTGCAAGGGATGGAAATTAATTGAAAAGAGTGAAAGGGATGCTTGCACAGCAATTCAAGATGAAGGATTTGGGGCAACTCAAGCATTTTCTTGGTATACATTTTGATTTTTCTGGTGGGTGTATTAAGATGTCACAAGAAAAGTACACGAACAAAACTCTACAGCGTTTTAACATGTCAGAATGTAGGGTAAGAGAAACTCCTTGTGAGCAAAAGCTTGAATACAGTGATGATGCAGTTAAAATGACAGACATCAGAATGTACAGAGAGGCCGTGGGCAGTCTGATATACCTGACAACCTGCACTAGGCCTGATCTGAGTTTTGTGGTGAGCAGGCTGTCACAGTACCTAGCTGAGCCTACACAGGAGCAATGGGTCACTGTGAAACATGTCCTGCGATACCTTAAAGGTACATCAAACAAAGGTTTAACCTTTAGGAGAAATAACACTGAGAATCTTGGTATACAAGCCTACAGCGATGCAGACTGGGCGGCTGATACCAGTGATCGCCGCAGTACAACAGGATACTGTGTGAGCCTAAGTGAGAACAGCGCACTTATTTCATGGAAGACGAAGAAGCAACCTACTGTTGCACTTTCCACATGCGAAGCAGAGTATATGGCACTTGCTTCTACTGTTCAAGAGTGTCTTTACCTAGAACAATTACTGGGGAATATGGAAAGTTACAAATACACACAAACAATAATACCTGAGGACAATCAGGGGACAATGGCATATGTGCACGCTGTTAAGTGACGTAATTTCTGCTAAAAGTTTAGGGTGGTTGTTGACATCCGGTAGCCATTGAAAGCGTACACTGTGCTAGCTATTCACCTCACCAGTCTTGTAACGAGCATATTTACCGTTATTTACTTGGAAGTTTCCTTCATCTCCTGTCCGTTTACGTGTCCTAAACATGACAGTTAAACAAAAAAAAGTATCGTTTCAACAACGTACAGACAGCAGGTCCAACCACCACTGCTGTGTACCATTGTGCACAGCATCGACAAGGTGTAATTCCTACCTGAGCTTCCACACCTTTCCAAAGGACTCAGAACTGCAGAAACAATGGGTGGTTAAGATCAGGAGAGATCATTTTATTATCACGAGTACTTCCCGTGTGTGTTTGCGATATTTTATCGCTGCTCGAACCTCCCAATCCTACTGGACGACAACGACTGCGACCTGGAGCTTTTCCTGTGCTATTTCAATGGAATAACTATACTATTCCAACTCCACGACCTGGAGTATGGGAAAGAACAGAGCGTCCACCCAACACTGATCTAACAGAGATGCAGACTGACCATGATGATGATGACCCCTTACCGTGTCATGAACATGACTACTGCGTCAGTAATGAGCCTGCTGCTCTTGATCTCTCCCTCAATGAAAATGAAGAGCTACGCGAGGAGATACCAAGGCTCCGAAAACAAATCGAAGACTTAACTGTCAGCAGCAAGTTCTGTTTGGAGCGGTTTTCTGCCTCTGATGATGACATACGATTCTTTACCAGGTAAATAAAAAATATGGCAGGACACAGTACACGGATGGGCCTTCTCTGGTGTCTGAAATACATTGTGAATGAATTAGCCATTATATAACTTTATATATAACTTTTATATTCCACAGATTTGCAAGCCATGCCCACCTCATGGGCTTTTGGAAGCAAATAGAGCCAGCCACCCACATCATACGGGTTACAAGAGCACAGACTGTTGAGAAGACTGATCAGGTCCCTCACTCTGCCAGTGCAACGGTAAATGTTTTCGTCTTGTCCATACAAAGCATGTTATGTCATCATTTTCAAATTAATCTTTACATCAAAAGAAGTTTTGATAGTCATAATGTAATATGACAATAGGATAATGTATTTTTTCCCCAGGTTCTTCAACCAATTGATGAGTTTTTTCTCTTCATGAACTACCTGTCATTGGGACTGATGCAAAAGGATTTGGCCCACAGATTTAGAATACATCGGTCAACTGTTAGTCGTATTATTAACACCTGGGCCAACTTGCTTTATACTGTATTGGGAGCTGTTTCTATTTGGTTAGATGTGGACACTGTGAAAACTCACCTCCCAGATGTGTTTCAGGACTACGCTGACACTCAAATAATTTTAGATTGCACAGAACTGAGATGTCAAACTCCAAATTCCCTTCTCCTCCAGAGTGAAGTGTTTTCCACTTATAAATCACACTGTACATTCAAAGGGTTGATTGGGATAGCCCCTCATGGCGCAGTGACCTTTGTGTCTTCTCTTTATCAAGGTGCTATCAGTGATAAAGAGATCTTAAAGCAGTCTGGCATTGTGGCCCTCCTTGACCCATCTATGGCCATCATGGTGGACAAGGGTTTCCTTGTTGAAGACTGCGTTCCATGCAAAGTCCACATACCCACGTTTCTGTCAAAGAGAGCTCAACTGTCTAGGTCAGAGATCAGAACGTCACAGTCCATTGCAAGACTGAGAGTCCATGTTGAGCGTGTGATTCGCAGAGTCAAAGAACATAAAATATTCAGCACAGTGATCCCCCTTTCAATCACAGGGAGCATAAACCAAATTTTTTACTGTTGCCTGTCTTTTGGTGAATTATCAAAATGGCCCCTTGGTAAAAGCCTGGGCAAACAATGGCTAATCTCAATCCAGAATTAGACAGATGATGTAATGTGAATGATGGTGATTTATTATTATTTTATATTTTCTCCAACCTTAAAATGATCCCTTTAAGGTCAGGGGTCGGCAAGCCGCGGCTCCAGAGCCGCATGCAGCTCAGCTTTTGAATAGAATTAATGAGTATTTAATTAACGTATATTATTTTTGAGACTTAAAAAATGTTCGGGTGGAATTTCACAAATGTCCAGTATTTAGTTTCGGTTCGCTTGAGTGACATGTCATCGTCACTGAAATAAATTTCCAATTATTTTGCTTTTGTGGCTCCGAGTCAAAAAGCTTGCCGACCCCTGCTTTAGGTCATGCTAGTCTGTAAATATTGGCTGCAATGTTAAGGTACAGTGCAATATGATAAATAGTATAAAATGCTTTCACTTTTATATGTAAAATTGACAACACAATACAACATTATGTATTTCTTAACTTTTACTGTATTTGTAAAAATGAAATGAATACAATAGTAATACAATTGACAGAATAATTTGAAATTGTTTTAATTGTTCATGAGTTCATTATGATTTTCTATTGCTTGGGCATAGAGAGGTATTTTGGCATGTAAGTGTTAAAGAAAAACATGTGACACCTCCTTTTCACCTCTTCTAATACACTGCTATCTCTGTAAACTCGCTGCACAAAAATATCATCATGGGCACAGATAACTAAATCACACCACTGCATACCAGTAATCAATAACTGGCCCTGGATTTGCCAATAATAACAATGGCTCTCCTTCAATCTGTGTAGGCCTTGTGCCACTTTGAGGAATTTGCAGTCTACATAGCTTTGTGCATTTGGGCACTTAATTTCAACAAGCCCAAATGATGGACGCTCAAGTGGGTCAAGTTCAAGTTTTTCAGAACTGCATAGTCCTTTAAGGCCCCCGTTTCCATTTCAAGTCCCCTCTTCATGTGTGCTGTTTGTCGTGTCCCTCGGATTATCCTTTCTGCCAGGCTTTCTGCAGAATGCAGAGATGTTCATTGTGCAGATGAGTGGAAGAGAATCTGCTTTCTTTCCAGCGTAGACTGGTCCAGGATTGAGGGTGGCCCGGTGTGGGAGCTCACCGCTGTAGCCCTTGAAAAGTGTACTAAAAGAAGAGTGAATAACATTTATTTTTACACATTGTAATCTGTTCACCAGCACAACTGATTGTGAATCACATATCACATGTCATCTGAAGTACAACGAGGCTAAATTAAAATTTGAAGAGAACAGGGTCTTATCAGATGATCAAAAGCATTTATTTTTTTACCACACACTGTAATCTGCCTATTAAATTTGGTACTACATACCTAACTCCACTGGCTGTAGTAGCACCTGGTTTTGGCTTTAGGACAACCATGGCATCCACGGGTCCAGGCTTCACCCCCTATTAATTTAAAAGATGGTGTTAGTAAAGTGACTGTGATACATTAACTAACATTAAATAATGAAATAAGACAAACCATTGTTGGTGGTTTATGCCACTTCTGTTCTGTCTGTGTGCATGAAAGGACAGGAGGCACGACAGACATGCCAGATTCAGAATAATGAGCAGTCTGGAAAAGCAATGCAACCAAGTGGTTGCAGATTCCGCAACCAGCAACACAAGAGCAGTTGCTGTTAATGAGCACAACTGGCATTGAATCACGTAATGTCATCTGAAATACACAAGAGGCAAAATGTAATATCTTGAAAAGAAGACTTCAGCAATGTCAATAGGCGCAATTTCTGTCCCATCATGTTGTTAGTGGTGAATGTCACTTGTCTATTGTCTCATGTAACGTTTGTGCTGTTTTGCATCACTCTTAAAACACTTGGCTATACTGTCTTTCTATTCTACATTGTTGTGCATGGTTCAATCTACTAGTTCACTGAGCAACTATAAACTATAAAATATATTTTAGATTTAAACTTCATTTTCACTCCAGATGAAATGCTTACACATAGGAGTGAAACAGGCCTACTTATATTTATATTATTTTGTTGTTTCCACCACCAACAACAGAACAGTGCAGGTTTTACTTCAACTGCTTCTTGAAGAGTGTTATCAGAATATGTTAATAGGTGTAAGTGTTGAAGCCATATGTTAATAAAGAAGATAAAAGATATGGAAGACAGATTGACAGATTTTAGAAAATGCAGTTTGAAGAATAGCTGAGGTGGACTATATTCTGCTTTTGAGTCATAGAGGTAGATAACAATAGCTCGAACTGTAAAATAAACTCCCATTTGTTTACTATAGGCAAAACAGACTGCTAATGATTCCCACTCAGTTACTCTGCATTTGGCTACCATTGTAAGCTTTGAAAACCAATGCCTATGGGTATCACAGCTTACGTGAAGTAAGAGCAAGGATAAAAGATTGAACTTGTGTTGAACTAACTTTTGAACTTGTTCAACAGAACTTTGAACGTGACACTGAACAGAACTCGTGTCATTTTAACCAGTCCAACTCTCAGCTGGTGTGGTGTATCTGTTTTCTTCATAGATCTGTAGCAGTGAGCCCTCACTGTTATCTCGTTAGCCTTACTTTTGCCTGATACTTCCATCAGAAATACAAACATGTTTTTAAAAGGCATTTCTAGTACTAGGACAGGTCGGTTCGTTACTAAAAACAACATCACTTCATTAGACTGCCACCTCAGGCTAGCTAGCTAACTAGCGTCAGCCACTTACCTTCAAAATTGCAGAGGTAGGATGAAACGTAGAACTTGAAACCCTTTTCAAGTTTACTCTGTGGCGTTGTACTTGATGCTCTGACAATACGACGCACATCGTTGACGGTAAACTTCGGTAACTCCAACAGGCACCTTGTGAATTTCATAGACTCGGCCATAAACATCTGCACTTCCGCATACCAACCGGAAATATGGTTACATCCTTACACCAAACGAGGAAGTGGTGCGTGCACCTAGTTTCAAATGACAGTAAAATTGACCAATCATATCTTCCCTCTTAGTGGGCGGGCTTAACTGTATGATAATTTCCGCCCGCTGTGGCGACGCTAGCTGACGTGCGCGTTGTTTACAAGGAGGAACACGGAGTTGTGGACCTTATTTTGTTGGAACCTTATTTTGCTTAAAAAGTTATCTAGTACAGATATTATTGTTTATTGCGTTTCTAAAGCTGTACTGTCGTCTCAGTTTTTTTATTTTTTATTTTTTTTGCAGTTAATTAGGAAAGGGGGGCCCACTTTTAATGGTCACGGTTCGCTACCGATATATATACGGTCTCTGGTATGAACCCTTTGGGTACAAGCCAGGCTGCATCAGGTTATTGTAGCAGCCTGGCTGATTTGGTGTTTTGGTTAAAAAAATAGGAAATTGTGATATGACGTGCTACTCAACTTTGGAATGTTTGGATTAGAATGTTTGGGTGGGAAGGTGGAATGTTTGGATTTCAATTTCGATGCTGAAAAGCTGAGAAGTAGTCGCATGACATTTTGCTGTGATTTACAATACTTACAAACATTACAAATCTTACAAATAATATTTAATTTACAATCGCAGATCTTTCTATTTGTTCTATATCTTTCTGTCTTTCTATTCTTTCTAATTTTTTATCTCGAGAATGAGTTTTTTCCACAGGAGAACCGACCAGCCAAGGCCTGGACAGGAACAGAAGAACTTCATAGACACACCAGGTTTTACCACTCATGGTGAGAAAAATACATTTTCATATACTGTACATAATTTTATACTTCTATGTAAGACAGTATATTTAGTTCTTATGAGTATGGATTTCCATAGGCTTATTCATAATAATAAAAAATTAAATATACACATTTATGTAGTAGGTTTCTAAGGTTCAGAAAAATAACATGTTTATTCTAGTATGTTTATTCTACTGATGACTGTCAAGATCTTTATTTCATATGTACAGGATAATATAATTAATGGAGCATGAGTTATATCTTTGATTTCTTTGACCATGGAAAAAGCCAATAAAAATAAACATTTTTAAAAAGAAACAGATTTCTAACATGACATCACAAATTCTTAAGCATTCTAATGACATCACATGGCACCATAGCCCTTCTTATAATTACTTGTTCATTGGGAAACACTTACAAGGTTTTTGAGCCTCACTGTGAGGCGTGCTGGGTTTCACTTTACCTGCTGTGGGATTTTCAGGTGTGCCCTACAACCCCCAAGCGACAGTGATCCACACGGATCCCTGTGGACCAGCACCCTTCCCTCACAGAAGGACGGCGGGACCCTCAGATGTCGGCCATGTTAACACCCCTGTAGAAGGACCACTCCACACTGGTACTGTGTAACACTGAAGATTACATGCGTATTCAACAAACCAAATAACCATGCATGATAAAGTAGAAAAAAACATTTATTACATTTGTTTGTAAGGACTGGCAGAGGTGCAGAACCATCAGCTTTCTGCACATGACCTGACCAGTAAAACATCAGTTTTATCAGAAAATATGACATGACATATTCTTCAACATTGTAATGAATTCAAATGGCACTGTAGCCCTTCTTATAGACCTGATAATCTTAACAGTACACATTCCTCTGTGCCCTGGGTTGGTGTTTTGCATTTAGGCCCTGACATGGAGAGGCAGAGACACCTTGCTCAGCCCCATGTTCAAGGCGAGGTCCTGAGACAGATGGATCCAGTCAACCTCCAGCCTGCTGGTGGGTATTTGGGTATTTTGGGTATAACGTTGCTTTGTGTGGAATGCTACGGTTGCTATGGACGCTATTATTGCTATGGAATTCTATTATTGGCTAGTTAGTTAGGTTAGCCTAGCGAACGGTACCACGGAGAGTTTAGAGACAATATGGCGAGGTGATCTGTCTACTGCACTGTTATTCATAATCTTTTTCTTAATGTTCAATCAACATGACAGCAGATGCCCTTCAGAGACCAGTTGGAGACCAGTTGATCCTGGAAGAGGATTATGATGAGAATTATATCCCATCTGAACAAGGTACATTAGCTGTCGCATACTACCTGTTACAGTTTAGGACCCCGGATAAAACTTTAACAGAGCCGGAGTGGCTAATCGGGAGATTCGGGAGGATTCTCGATGGGCCGGCTCATGTCAATCTCTAGTTTGGGCCGATTGGGATGGAAAAATAATTTTGGGCTGGATTTGGGCATGAAACTCCCGGGCTGAAAAAGTGGCCCTGAACTCCGGCCCTGAACTTTAATATATGTTACTGAAATGGTATAATTTAATATCCACCATTGATAAAGTCTACAAGCTACAACAGTTTCATCATTTAAAAACTAAATTATAACATTGACATAATAACTTAATAATATATAATAATATTATAATAATAATATTAACAACACAGTTCCAGTTGGGACTCCTGTATGTTCGTCCAAGCTATAGCTACACTTTATAACATAGAATCAATCTCCATGCATTATGGACTTAAATATTTGAATTTGTGGGATTTTGTCTTGATTTGAAAATATCATACTGATTGTGGGTATATTCTTCTTATCTGTATTGCTCCTCAGAGGTCCATGATTTTGCCAGACAAATTGGCATTGACCCTGAGAGGGAGCCAGAGCTCCTATGGCTGGCCAGAGAGGTGGCTGTAGCCCCACTACCTCCTGAATGGAAACCCTGGTAGGACAAGCTCATTCTCATACAGTCACCCATAATGAAACAGTTTTCTTATCCTTACACACAGAGCAGTGAGCGTTGGTGTGAGTGTTGGTTCCTTTTAGAAAAATCCAAGCATACTCTAATGTGCCATTAATTGAGGAATGGCTTCCATTCCAAGAACTCTACGTCTCATTCATGCTGGCTCGTTCATTCAGGTTCTCGATTACCTGACGTACCAAGGCCCTTTGTCCCCTGTAACTCAGTTATAATTTTAAGTACCATTTATAGAGGTAGGATGCACCTTGTGACCTAGGTGATTAGATGAGCAAATTAGACAGCCCAACTTTTTTTTAAAGACCATGGAACTGCAAGTCTGGAGAAGACTGAATAATTTGACTGGGAAATAAGATTGGGCAAGAGAAAATATAACAGGCAGAAGATGATTTTTTTGAAGTTGGGGAGTTTGATGTGACATGAAAGATCAGACACATTTTAACATATGAAATCATTTTTGGATTCTGTATTCAAATGGTTTGGGGGAAAGTATGACCTTATTGTCAGGTGTGACAGTGGTGTCAGTACCTTCATAGATAAAACACACAAAGACAAGATCCAGGAGATATTTAATGTTAGTTGTCCCCGAAACTAACAATTGCAAAGTATAAAATTAATATTTCATCACTCTATGCAGCAGATGTGCTTGTAGACTTGGCCTTCTGGCACTATTAATCTGAGCAATGAGACCCAGAGCACCACTCGGTGTTTCAGATGTTGTCCTGTTGACACCTTTGTGGACAGTCCTGTGCTGGAGAACCTAGGCTTGTCTACATGTCATGTGTTTTTATGTGTGTGTTTATCTATGTGATGAGCTTGTCTCCCTTTCCTACTCCCCAGTCAGGATGTGACTGGAGAAGTTTACTACTTCAACTTCTCCACGGGCCAGTCCACCTGGGACCACCCCTGTGATGAGCACTACCGCCAACTAGTGGCCCAGGAGCGGGAGCGTGCTCACCACGGCCGGACTGCCTCTGCCATCTCAGGCTCCGCCTCCACAGGAACCACAAAGAACAAGGAGAAGAAGAAGAAGAAGAAGAAGGAGAAAAAAAAGAAGGAACCAGAGGGACTGAAGGCCCCAAGAGTGAGTTTGGATCTGTGTACCCTAAAATGTATTTTGTTACACAGCAGTTATATTTGTCACACTTTCTCTTCCATTCTACACATTCTTGACTGCTGTGTTTCTAAGAACACTGAAATGAATTGAACAAATATTTGCTCATCGAAGTATATCAAAAGATTTAGGATAGCAGTCGCCTAAAGTTGAGCAGAAAGGAGAAAGAAAGCTAAATTGTGTGTGCCATTCTGCTAAAGCTCTCTCTCTCTCTCTCTCTCTCTCTCTCTCACACACACACACACACACACTCACTCACTCACTCTATCACTGTCTCTCAGCTGCTGGCTCCTCTGGCTCCACTGAGAGGGATGTGTGACCTTTCAGTTCCAGGACTGCGAGGTTCCCTGGGCAACTCCACAGACCTTCATCCTTTAAAGTCCTCACTAGGGGTAAATGTACTGTCTATATCCTCTAGTAGGGGTGAACATGTACAGTCTATATCCTCTAGTAGGGGTGAACATGTACAGTCTATATCCTCTAGTAGGGGAATGAAACCTCATTGTATACTTTTATAAGGTGGTGTAAGAACAAACCCTACATACGTCACTGGAGGTAAAAGAACACGTCACTCCTCTGCAAAGTTTAGCTTTTACCAAATTGACTTTGAAGTGATGGAGGTCTGAGTTCATGGCAGAGGTGTAGAGCGTATGATGGTGTGTATCTTAGGATGTATCCGGAGCAAATTTGCATTCGCTAAGAGGACGACAGCTGGAGAGTCTGGCTCCGCCCATATTTAATTCAGATCTGGAGGTGGATGAAGAGGAGGAGGATGAAGAGCAGAAGGCGGCGTCTGTCCATGAGGTGAAAACACCCGCTAGAATATAATGCTCTGATTTTTAGCTCACTGTCACCTTTGTAGTCTTTACAGTGCAGTAAAGTATGAGGAATGATTTTCTGTATCCGTGTTGCGGTGTGTGTTTGTGTGTACGTAGAGTCTGCTAGGGTCATCAGACCTGTTGCAGAACATACACTTGGACCTGGACATCCTGAAAGGGGGACTGCAGTATGAGGTGGCCACGATGTTCTTCACTCTCCCTCACTCACACATTATGTTCCCAGCTTTTCACACACATTTATACAGCGCCACTAACATCACTGTGTGTGCTCACGTGATCTTGGTGTTACTGTAGCACCTTGCTCTACCTTTCGCAAACACACACACACACACACACACACACACAATGATCTTGTGAATGTCTGTACATGCATGTTCATGCATATGTGTTTGCATGTGTTGGTGTGTTTGTCTGTGAATGAGCAGGACAGTGAAGTCAGTGGCAGTGCTCCTGTGGAGGAGAGATCCGAACCAGAACGCCAAGATCTCGCTCCGTTAAGAGACCACAGCCCTGACCCACCCTTGCAGGTACTCATTAACACTCACACTGCCTCTCTTCCTATATGTCTCTCCCTCTCTCCCTCCCTCTCTCTGTCTGTCTGTCTGTCTGTCTTTCTCTACAAACACTATAGCAGTGGTATAAGTGAGGGGACCTCAAAGTTTATTTGAGGTTAGGGTTTTATTTGAGGTCATGCACCAGAGTGTTTCTTTCTTTCAGTGTTTCTTTTTGTCTTCTTCCTTTCCGTCCATCCATCCATCCATTTATCCATTCGTCTGTTAGTCTCAGGATGAGATAGATGGAGAGAGAGAGGAAGATGAGAAGATGAGACCACAAGTGGCAGAGAGGTTGGTCTCACTAATGCTGTTGATACCAGAATGTGGTCAACACACGCACACACATGCATAGACACACACAGCTTTTGATAATTCAACTTCAATTCAGTTCAAAATTTGGACATTGTCCATGAACATTTTCATATTTAATCTTAAATCTACTTCTGTTGTGCAGTCAGATTGTGTGACTTCCAAGTCAGAATGCACAAATGCTCACAAGTTCAGCAAATTGACTCGGAGAATTTGACTTTGTTTCGATAAATTGTTTTAAGTGAGGAAATCACAATTGCATGTTTCTACTTTCAAGATACTGTATAATATCACTGAGGCGTGAACGTTTTCCATAAATTTCACCTGAAAGCCAAACATGTCTATAACTTTGTGAGTAGTGTGTGTGTCATGATTGGTAACATTACACTGTTGGGTGTTACAGGATGATGTTGGAGCCTTCCTCCCCTCCATCCTCTTCCTCACTCTCCAAACCCTCTGGTGGACTGCAAGAGCCACTGAAGAACAATAGCGCCCTCTGCTGGCTGAGGCCGGAGACGGTTCGCGGGACAGCGAGCAGGAGCAGCGTGGCAGAGGAGACTGAGCTGGACGTGGAGGAAGAAAAGACAAAGAGAGAGGAGGAGTGTGTGTGTGTGTGTGAGTGTGGTCAGCTGTCTGGTCTGTTGCAGGAGGTGAGGGAGGAGGTGCAGAGGGAGCACAGCAGGAAGCTGGAGCAGCTGTCGCAGGAGCACCAGGAGCAGCTCCTCACCCTCAGACACAAGCACCTGGAGGAGGTGCAGTAGGGAG
>NW_027506866.1:1867500-2020000 GCF_052324685.1 Brachyhypopomus gauderio | reverse complement strand
GCGAGGTGGAGCAGAGAGAGCATGGAGACGATAACCTGGAGAGGAAGAAACAGGAGGAGGGCAAGGAGAAGAGCAGAGAGAAGGAGGGCTCCCTCGGAGTGGAGGACCTGGAACCTCCTCTCTCCCCTGTGCCCACCTCCCACAACAACCACAGCAGCATAGACGAGTATGTGGGGGGTGTGTGTGTGGGTGGGGAGGGAGGCTGTCCGATTGTATGTATTTATCATATGTTTATATACTCGTTTGTAATCTCCTCTCTCTCTCTCTCTCTTTCTCTCTAGCTTGCAGGAGTATATCTCGTGTGAAGGTGTTTCTCTGCAGAGAGCAAGACAGTTCTTAGAGAAAGAGACCAGCTGTCTGAGAGCGAGACAAGCGGCACTAAGGACGGCCCACCCCAGCCCGCAGAGGTCCGCTGCAGGAGGTTCTGCTCAGCCTCTCTGCCAGGTCCGTCAAGTCTAGTCAGTTTTATTTATAAAGCGCTTTTTACAAAACATGGTGTCACAAAGCAGCTTCACGAGCGCATGGGTCCAGATCCCTAATGATCAAGACGGGGGCGAGTGTGGCAGAGACAAACTCCCTAGGCGGATTAGGAAGAAACCTTGGGAGGACCAAGACCCAAAAGGGAAGCCATGCTCCATTGGCCCAGCAACTTTAAGTTCATATTTATAGTCCTGTGTCTATCTGAGCAGTCACAGTCTCTCCAATATGGATGCTGGGCCTCAGGTAGGATGCTGGCCGTATTGGCACATGCATCCACGGCATCAGCACATCCACTGGCAACCCAGAGCATCTTCTAGCTCCTTTATGGAATTGTCTTTGTAGAAACATGTAGTCAAGATACAGAATGCAGGTTAAATATGTAAAATCAAATTAAACTTCCATATATATAGTACACGTGCCAGTGATTTAGCATGTGGCTCCAGCAGGCTTATCCCTAGCAGCATAACTAAAGGGAGGGGCCTGGAGGTGACCACAGGCATGAGGGTACTGAGACATTACTCTGCCTTCGGCTGTAATCTTGTAGTTTTCGGAGCTGAGCGCATTTCTGCGCTTTGAGAGAGCAGCAGGTGAGATGGATTATGGTATGCAGTGAGTTAACTCGGATATTGTGGAGGACTATTTAATGCTTTATAGGCCAACAGAAGAATTTTAAAATCAGTTTGATATTTAACCAGGAGCCAGTGCAACGCTGAGAGAGTAGGACTAATGTGATGGACTTCTCAAGGCCTAGTTAGGACTCTGGCTCTTGGATTCAAATGCAGCAAGTTGGACTTTCTTCAGGGACTGTTCCATCCAATTAAAAGACAGTTACAGTAGTCCAATCTTGATGAGACTGTGGACCAGTTTCTCTGCATCTGATACCGAAAGTACATGTCTCAGCTTGGCAATATTACATGAAGTTGCAAAGGCAGCATTAGTGACATTGCATATGTGTGTGAAAAATGAAAGATCCAAATCACTAGAGACACCTAAACTTTTAGCAGGAGATTCAGGTGTTACTGAAAAGCCATCTAGTGTAATAAGAAGATTCGACCAATTGCTTCTTGCAGTCTTGGATCCAAGAAGTAACACCTCAGTTTTATCAGAATTTAGAAGAAGAAAATTAGACGCCATCCAGTTCTTTATTTCTTGGATGCAGTTGTCAGTTTTGGTAGTAGTATTGACATCATCCAAATTAGAAGATATATATAACTGAGTATCATCTGCATAGCAATGGAAGCTAATACCATGCCTACAAATGCTTGCTAGCATATATAATAGAATAGAATAACATGGGACCCAATACAGATCCTTATGAGCATTCATTATTTTCAAGTACAAATTGGTAATGATCGTTCAGGTAGGATTTGAACCAGGAGAGTGATTGACCTTTATCTGAGAATATTAAGAGATTTTAAGACTACTTTAAGACTTAAAGTTTAGACTTTAGTTTCAGTGCCGTGGTGGGTCTAAGCACGTTAGGTCTTGCAGTGCCTACAGCCATGTAGCCAGGTCAGATAGGAGACAGTAGGAAGCATGAGTGTAGTTCCTCTTAGATGTTCTGCTCCCCTGTGCTGTAGGAGGTGAGTGAGCAGGAGAAGCTGAGGGAGACGGTCCAGAAGGACCACACGCTCCTGAGAAAGAAAGAGGAGAGACTCAGCCAGCTGGAGACGTCACTGGCAGAGGAGGTAACACACACACACACACACGCGTATGCCTGCACCCACACACTTACGTACAAACCCACATTAATACCTACCTGGGCTTTACAATGTTTTTCTCAGCTGTCATGTGATGAAGGCGAGCGGCTGGTGGGAGATCGGAGAGTCTCATTTGATGTCAGAGACTCAGAGACGAGCAGAGACGAGTATGGCCAAGAGGAGACGAGTGAGAGACAAACTCTGAATGCACAACACGCACACACGGGCAGACATTTTGAGAAGGCACTAATTTTGGTTTTCACAAAGTTTACTACCATAGTTTTTTTTATGGTGGCAATTTGTATTGATTCTAGATTGTGAAGAGTGATTAGATGAATTGCAATTAATTGCAAAGTCATTCCCTGTGATGAAAATGACCTTTTACAATACAAAATTACAATACAAAATTATTGCATTACGGCTCCTCCATTTCAGTTAATGGAGATCATTTCAGTGATGATCTCGTTAGCTCAGGAGATAAAAAGTTGATGAGGATAAGACAGCTGACATCAATCCGTCATGCTGATTAGAAGAGAAGACTGGTTGCTTTAAAAGGGTAGTGGTGCGTTTACGTTTTCTCCTGTTAACCATGGTCACCTCCAAGGAAACACGTTCAGTCATCATTGCATCAAAAGGGTTTCACAGGCAAAGACAGTGTGGCTTGTACGATGCACCCCAATCAACCATTTATCCAGTCACTAAGGACTTTGGGGAGAGTGCTTCAAGTTGCATGAAGGAGGCTTCAGGGAGCGTCTCCTACAGGAGCGTCTCCTACAGAGGAGGCAGCTATGAGCCTCCTCACATCATCAAAGTGTGGGGTCACTCCCAATGTTGCCTAAGCAAAGCACAGCCATGAATAAGGGAAGGTATCAAAACATCCTTCCAGAACAACTTCTCCCAACGATTCAGGAGCAGTTTAGCAACAAACAATTATGGACTGTTAATAATTGTACTTCATTATATCACATAAACATTTGACAAAAGGTTCTTAAAATAAACTGAGGAAGCAAACTGTGAAAACTAAAAATTTGCCCACAACTGTAAGCAGCTCTAGAGTCCACTCTGGTCTTGTTGGTTCATAGTTGTCTGATGTTTTTATCTCTCTAGCAGTAATGCACCCAAACCCTGGTCTTCCTCTCTGTTTCAGCACATGCAGTGCCAGTGAAAGTGCAGCAGTTAGCAGAGTCCCTGCAGCAGATCTCTGGCCAGCTGAACACAGTGCTGGGTGCACTGGGATCTCTCACTGGGAGGACCGTCCAGCCCCTCCCTCAGCCACCTCCGTCCTCCTCCTTCCCTCCTGCCCCGTCCTGGGCATGGACACCAAGCCCCGCCTCCTCTTCATTGGCCAATCAGAACAGTTTCTTACACTGTTCTGTCCCAAAAACACACGGGTCTGACCTTCATTTGAACTCCCACTGGAGCAAACTCTTCCCTGGTACGTAGAGACAGACACACCCCAAACATTAGCAGTGATGAGCAGTGGTCACCTCAGTGGGCTGCAGTAACTTTCACTAATGCTTCATTTCTTCATCACTCGTAAAACCTTTAAAATACAAATAGAAAACTTCTGCCTCTCCCTCAAGCACAAACCAGTCACTGCTGGATTTATAGCCTTTTTTGCATAGTTGATGACCTCCATTGATTTTCTGTGCTTGGATAATGCCGATCTTTTCCAGTGCAAGTGTGATGCAGTGTAGAGACCTGCTTCAGATTAGCTTAAATCTAAACCACACTACCTGTATTAAGACTGCTCTGATTTTAGGAGTTTCCATGGATACCAGTGCCCGCTATCCCATGAGGGCTACCAGAGCATATAGTGGATACACTCCAGCAAGGTGACTACACACACTTGCACACCTGTGCAGGCTCGCTCACAATCTCTCACTCTCACTCACAGGGTCAGTGCTGCTGTTGATTTTGAAAGGAAAATTGATGAACTCATACAGTGCTTTTCCATTATGTGTGTGTGTGTGTGTGTGTGTGTGTGTGTGTGTGTGTGTGTGTGTGTGTGTGTGTATATGTGTGTGTGTAGTCTCTCCTCTGAGCTAGATAGCCAGAGGCTGCAGAGACTGATTGAAGACAACAAAAGGTGGCTGGAATCACAACGCAAAGACCCAAATGTGTATCCTTTCACAATCTCTCTCTCCCCCTCAGTACGGGAACAGAATGCATCATATTTTCACACACACTCTCTTGCACCCTTGTACTCTCCTGAACCTCTGCCCAGGCCTCTCTTCACACGCTACCCAGCTGCCCCACCCACCAATGGGCTGGTCCAGCTCGGCCTGGACGAGAACAATCAGATCAAGGTCTACCATTACCGAAGAGGCACAACCCACTGATGTCCGTGTATGTCCAGTGCAAACAAATCAGTGGATAGACAGAATACAAACATGCCATCAGCATGTACACATTACATGTGTACACGTTGCTGACAAAGTCAAGTCAGATTTAGCGTAGTACTTTGAAATTCTTTTTTGATAACATTTCTCATCTAATTGAAATTCAGATGGCATATCTAACTGTAATTAGTGATTAAGGTATTTCCACCTACATAACACATTGCAGTGGTGGATTATACTTATTAAGATGGCGGTGGCAGTGTTGGATGTGGCTAAAACGAGCTGGAACGTCGTCTTTCCTGCAGGTGCTGAACCTGCGCTCTGGCGTGTCCCGCATGGCGGTGGTGTCCTTGAGGGAGTTGTACTCCAGCCTGCAGAAAGGGATGGACCAGGAAGTGGAGGCTACAGCTAAGGTCCTCCTTCACAAAGCAGCGGAGTCCAATGGCTTCATCAGGCAGGACGTGGACACAGCTCTGGACAGCATGGTGCAGAACTGCACCCCCATTTGGAGCATGAACGCCCTTCTCGCTGGAGGACTCTGGTCAGTTAGCATGCAGTGAGCTTTAAACTGTGGCTTTCAGATAGCAACAACAGTCACAAGAAGCTAACACAGCACTAATTTTGGCTGCTGTTTTTACCTCTCCAATGTTCTTTCAAAATATTGCCCTGGCCTATATCAATATTTTTATTTATTTATCCTCTTATATGTTATTTTTATTGCGTTCCATCTCCGCTCTGCTGATCCAAACTGCCCTTCACAATGCTTAAAAAATAGGCTAGTTAGCTAGCTCACAGAGGACATACAAACATTTTCTGTTTAAAAATACACATGTACACTAACTGGTGCAAGCTAAGCAATCGAATAGAATATGATCATTTGATTGTGCACTTAGATCATACATAAGGGTTTTAAGTTTCTTTATAGAAGCTAAAAGTTGTACTGTATACATTGATTGGATGGATTAATAGTTATTACTATTATTATAATAGTTATTTTTTTCCTTCTGTTTTCCTCAAAAGTAATCTGAATGCTGCAGTAAGAAAGTGTACTGCTCGGCACTTGGCTACTTTGGTAGAGAAGATTGGTGCTGGCCGCTTATTGTCTGGGGCGAAAGACGTCACACCGCGAATTATTCCTGCAGTCTCCAAGTTGGCACAGGACTCTTCACAAGAAACCAAGTTAGTACTGGGATCAGAACGAGAATTCTACAAAGCTTATTCAGTTTCCCAGATAGTAATATTTTGCTGATTCTTTTAGTCTCCTAGTCTGATACCCTGAAGTCAGCAAATGCTGCTAAATTGTAGAGTAATAGAAGGACTATCGTGTTTTCTAGACACAGACAGCCTTGTAAAATTGTACCCTGGTAAGATAAATGGTTGGTGTGCTGTGAGTTACGGGTCCCTCACTCACGGTTCTCTCCTGTTTTGGGGTCTGTTCCTCGTCTCAGGCGCTTTGGCCGGCGTATGCTGCTGTTCCTGTCCTCCCACCATGACTTTGATAAGATGGTGGAAAAGTGCATCCCTGCCAAAGACCTGGCAACCATCAGGGACACTGTCCACACTCTGAAATCCAAGGTAGCGATTCATGTTTGGATACATGATGAGGATTTTTTATCCCATCCACTATGCCCCATGTTAACTCATTAAACAAATGTATGTGTAGACATATATTGTAAACAAATACTCGAGTACAGGGCAGTGTGTGGCACCACACATTGTATTTACAGTAGGGCATGCACAGTGTAGTCCCAGACCCAGTAGTTAAAGGACAGATTTACCAGAAATACTATAATTCCTATATTAATTAATAATATTTATAATATTGATAATAATCATTCCAGAGAGTTACCATAGTTACCAAATATTGTCACTTTAATTGAATGAAACCTTTCTAGGTTAAGAAAATGCTTCTGTAATAACCCAGTGCTGTCCAGGGTTGATTTATTTATCTTTGTTCCTTTTAAATGTTCTTTTTATAGAGCTGGTTAGGGAACTCTACCCCTGCAAGCCACAACTGGTTGAGCAGAAGGTGCTCCCTCTGCTCTGGTAGCTCCTGGGGACCTCCAGCAACAGTGGTACGGTCCACAGGAGGGGTGGAAGCGTGAGAGGGGCCACTGTCCACCTGTGCCAAGCCCTTCATGTCCACATGGGTCCGGCGCTGCTGGACTGCGCTGCTTCCCAACCTTCCAATATCCACAAGAGCCTAAGAGAGTTTGTGAAGAACCTCCCGATCACCTGAGAGCTGCCAGCCAGACCTCCAGACCAAAATAAACCCCAACATGGATTCTACTTGAAGATGGAGATGTTTGTGCATTTCTTACTGTGCCTGCACTCTAAATGAAAGAGAGAGGAAGAAAGTCAAACGTTTTTAACATTTTGAATTAGCAGAAAGCTAAATCCTTAAACTCAGAAGTCCTTTTAAATAAGGAGCACAGATTTTAGTGAATCACATCAGGTTTAACACACCTAGGAGCTCTGCTCTTTTTGCACTTTTGATAACTGTTGTCATGGTGACTATAGATATATATTGTTCTATGATTGTTATTTTCTGTTGACATATCCTGAGGTAACTGTGCAGAATGTAATTTATCACATACACAAGAAACAAGAATCTGGGGGGTATTCCACGAAGCGAGCTAACTCAGTAAGCCGGGCTTTTTAAGACAAGCCTGGCTCATTTTGCTCAAATTCGGTTCCACGAAAGAGGCTAGACTTGAGCCTCGCTCAGTTACTACAGCAACATATACGTTTGAACTAACCTGCTCTGTACCAGGCTAGAGTTGAGGCTTAGCTTAGCGGGACCGCTTCTATTGGCTGAGCAGCGTGATGTCAGTCTCGCCATCCGGGAAACTGAATTGAGGAACAAGGTTCCACTGCAGTTCTATCCATTAAATTGCTGTGGATGTAGCATATAATATCATATCTTTATACATTTAATTGAGTACTGTAATTATTAGTTTGGAATGATTGCAGGTTATTATTATCAAAATTTAATAATTATATTTCCAAATGCAATATATATTTCGATCTTAAGAGTACATATTCATTGTTAATCAGTGAGGTTTCTGCACATTTTAATGTATTGGTTTAATCTTCACAAATTCAGGTCAGTGTAAAATGGAATACAGTGTCTAATCGCAGTTATGGTGCAGAAACATACATTAGTATAAACTCTATATCACAAAAAATACAATTCTTTGTACCTGAGTATTAATAATTATTAATACTGAGTAATTTAGGTGAAGATACTTTTAGGTATATATTTATCCCCATACTTCCTCTTTTGTGTTCAAATTACAAGCAAATCATATCACTCTGCAATTTATATATGTTCAGTATAAATAATGTAAATGTGTGGTTAACTTAATGGTGCAAAAAGGAAATGGACACAGACAACTACCTTACCAAGATTTTCATACAGGTGATACAAATAATCCAAAATGTAGGCTATCAAAGAGCAGCTAACAGTGAAGGCTGAAGGCTGATTGACCATGGCATGCCCATTTGTAGAGAATCCAGTAGAGGGAGCGTGTATAGTGTGCAGAGCATTCATGCTACCAGCTCCAAGGTCATTCCAGGACAGGACAGATCCACTGGGCTTTCCAGATGACTACTTATTTGTTCAGAAGACACAGTATTATATATCTTTGTAAATTACTGGGGCCATATATTGAGAAGACCACTAGACGTAGTAAAGCTCTTACCAAACCCCAAACGGTCTGTATCGCTTTGCGCTTCTTTGCCAGTCATGCATTTCTGTACTGCGTTGGGGATGCATAACATCTTAGTAAGGCAATGGTCTGCCGTGAAATTCGAAAGGTTTACCTTGCGCTTAAGCGTTTCCTTAATATATTCATCAAATTCCCTGGTCACAGAGGCATCCTTCCCATCCTTTTCAGAACAGCTGTCATGTATTCATGAGAAGTAGTGTTGGTTTGATCAGTAACTTGGAGTCAATCAATCAATCAATCAATCAAATTTTATTTATATAGCGCTTTTTACAACAGTTGTTGTCACAAAGCAGCTTTACAAGTGGCGAGTCCTAGCCCCCAGAGAGCAAGCCAAAGGCGACAGTGGCAAGGAAAAACTCCCTAGTTTTTTTGCATGAGGAAGAAACCTTGAGAGGAACCAAGACTCAGGGGGGGAACCCATCCTCCTCTGGCCGACACCGGTCACCATGACAACAACAACAATTTAGACAGAAAGAAAATAAAGAAAAGGAAAAGATGTAGTAATGTCCATCATGGTGTAGGTTTATCCGGTCAGGCAGTAGGGGGCTGGCACTGGAGGTAAATGTATATGACTTTAACAGATGCTCTTATCCAGAGCACTTAACAAAGTGCTTTGTATTCATCTTAATCAACTATTTCATGCTAAAATTCATTCAATTCAAAACGCATTGAATTCTCTAGGATTTTCAAATGTCATTGGTGTTATAGACTGTACTCACATCTGGATAAAGGCTCCATCTGTACCCATGGAGGCAGACTATGTGAACCAAAAAATTATTTCACAGCATCAATGTACAGGTACATGCAAGTTTTGCCTACCCAACAGAAAATGTAAAGCATGTCAGTTCATGGGTTTGAACAACTTTCACCCTTTGTCACTTTTGCCATTGTTCTAAATGGTTTGCACCAGCCAATTTCTATTCTCCAACATTGAGGTAAAATGGCCCGGCTCGGTGCACAATATTTCGTGCCTCCTCACTGTATGCGCCTTATGTTTGGAATGAGCGTCAAGCTGTCTTAAACCTAGGCTTCTTACCCTCTCTGAAATTGTGTTGTGTATAGAAGTATTGTATGTCATTGTGTATAATTGTTTTGTTCTGCAAATATTGGCCAGGACTCCCTGGGAGAAGAGTTATTGTAACTCAGTGAGATTCCTCCTGGTTGAATAAATGTTAAATAAAAATAAATATATAAAACAGATGATGCATCTGAAATAAACATAATTTAAAAACAAAATACTAAAATAGGCTAAAACAAACAAAAATGGACTAACAAACAAACAAAAAAGCCCAGACACTGCAGTATTGAAATTCTGTAATAAAGTCATTTTTTTCAGGTAAGAAGAGCCTGCTGAGGGGTAGTTCAAAGTCAAAGTCTACTTTATTGTCAAATCTGTGATACGTGCAGGACATACACAGGATTGAAATTACGTTACTCTCAGACTCCATAGTGCAGCGGTAAACATTTACTTAAAATTAACATTAACTAAAACAGTAAAAAAAGGAATAGTACAATAGTAACGGTAAGTACAATAGTAAAGATAAAAAATATAGCTGAGTTGTTTATATATATAAGAAAATAAATAGAGGTCTCTGAAATTTACATTCAAGTAAGTGGCGTATGCAGCAGTAAGTAAACATACTGTATGTGCAAAGTGAATGTATGAGGAATCTGGTGTAATTACGATTAAAGTGAACGTATGCAATGAATTAGAAATATAATGTGCAAATGTAACAGGAGTGCAAATTGAAGAAAGAGCAGGGAGTGAGTTGATCCTCCTGACTGGTGGACTGGTGCCAGGGGGATCTGCCTCCTGAACTGTCATGAGATCACAACAGATCCTGGACCTGTAGGAGGAGCCAAGACACAAAATGGCAGTGAGATATCAATACTCCCAGCTGAACTACTCTCTGGACTACACCTGGTTGCAGCATGTGGATAAGACAACAGGGCGAAGATAAGATTTTCTATGGGGCAGTGTGAAGTGTGACGGCAGCTGCAGCGTGAGAAGGCAAACTGCTCTACAGACGCTCTACCTGGCTCAGAGAGGCTGAAACTTGGAGGACGCGGCTCTGTGTCTCTCGGCGCCGGGCAGGGCTGCTCTGGCAGAAGGCACAACCGAGGTCTTTTTGGACCATCCCGGAGGCCGCGGCGCTCTATTCTATAAGGAGATGCGAGACAGTGATCAACGACTGCGACCTGTCGACAGAGCCGGAGGGGAGGGAGAGGCAGAGCGCGTGGGACTCACCCGGTGGGATGACCATGGCCAGCGACTTGGGCAGGGTGGCGGCGTTTTCCACAAAGGTGGGCAGGCGCCTGGGGCTGAGCGGGCTGCAGGTGTCCGAGTCCCGCACGGTCACACAGCTGTTGACGTCCACCCGCTTGTTCACGCCGCAGCTAGGGAGGAGTGTTTAAATCCACAAAGTGAGCAAACAGAAGGGTGACCGTTTCAACACAGAGCAAACACAGAGCTCAGAGGCACAGGAGGCGGAGCAAAGGAGTTCGTGGGGAGGGCACCTGGTGGGATTGTCCTTGCCCTCGGTCTCGCTGGAGATGGTGATTATTCTGACAGCGGGGTGGAGTGTGTCCGAGATGACGATGGGCTGAGATGAGTGCGTGGCAGAGGACACACACACAACCAACAAACAGGTCACATGTACTTAATGGCAAGACCCTTCAAACATAGCTGAAAAGCACATTTCCGGTGAGTAATTTCTTATCTGAACACCTGCAGTGTTTAATGTGAGCTGTAGGTTTGGGGATACTGGTGCAACACACGACAAGCTTGTGCTGGCAGGCCCACCTGGCTGTGTTGGTCGGGCTGGCTGCTGAAGGTGACTGGGAGGTTGGAGTTGGTGCTGGCCCCCGCCCCCAGCCCCGCCCCCAGCCACACCCCCACTGCCGAACAGGCCTCTGCTGCCGTCGAAGCCCGTGCACCTCCGCTTACAGATCTCCATGTTCTGGAAGCAAGACTTTACACTGCAAAGTGAGAGAGACAGAGAGTGAGACAGACAACGAGAGTGACACACAGAGTCAGTGAGACAGAAAGAGGTGAGTTACAGCACTGTGCTACAGCAAGTTACAATAAGATGGCGTTCCTTAAAAAGAGCTCTTTGGGGTTTTCTTCCATTTGCATGCAACTTTAGTGTGCTTCCAGTTGGAATTCTTAGCTCCTTGTCTGAATACATTTAACACGAAAGAAGCAAATTATGGAGCGCCCAGCCCTGCATAATGATCGACACGCAAACCATCCTGCCCGCGTCGGAGCTGGAACACAGGCTGGACTGTGTGAGACGGAGGGACGGCCCTGTACATACTCACTGTGCACTGTGAGGGTAGTGAGAGAGGTGAGCCATGGTGACGAATGGGTGTTTGAGAGTCTCCAATGGCGTGATCCGTTTCCCTGCGTCCAGCGTCAGCATCTTTTTAAGCAGGTTGATGAACTCCCACCGGTCAGCCTTCTCCACCTGAACGTCTGTGCCTTCCAGAATGGGCATGTTGACCTGCATGGGAGACGAACGGGTAGGTCATATTATGTGCCAGCAGAGGGCGGCGATGTGCCTAAGACGCTGTTTCAGCAGCAACATTGCCGTGTGTTCCTCTGCATTTCACAGGCGCTGTTGTGACTTACATACACTTCTTATTATGACAGCACGAACCCTCGAACCCTTGAACTCAAAACCAAGACCTTGCTCTACATGCTCCACCAGCAGCTGGTGCGCTTTGTTCTTCATTTGCATGTCACAGCAGTGATGCTAAGCGTGCAATAAGGTGTACAAGAGCACAAATAACCTGCTTCATGTCATCGACACGGTCGAAAATGTATCTCCTGGTCTCTTGGGACTTGACGCCAAGCTCCACCTCATGCTCTAAAGGCGTCTGGGGAACATAGAAGGAGAAAAAACGTTCAGGTGTACTGTCAGGTGCCATTACAGATCTCTTATGAACCGAACACATGGCACAAGAAGGATGGGGGACCTTGAGTCTCCACAGATGGTAGCTGGAGCCAGAGCCCCTGTGGAAGAAGCATCTGGTCTTGGTTCCCGCACTCAGGAGGTTCTCTGCTGGAAGGCCCTGCGTCTGGGAGATGTACCGGATCTGCGGCGACAGCGTACAGGAGGGATGATTTTATGGTATGATGGGATGACTTTATTTTATGTTCATATATTGATCCTGAAGACGAGCTAGCAAAGACAACTACTCTATCCAAACCCTACATGCCCCTACAGCCACAAAGCCACCATGGGTCTGCACCTCTAACACAGTAAGGGCTTCGCTTTCCTAAAACACCTTGCACCAGTCAACCCTGTTGTACTGGGAGCTTCACCTGGACCCATCTTAGAATTCCACTGTCATGCAAACCTGAGATTTTTTCCCACTGCAAGACAGTATTCCTAGCACTACTGTAAAGAGCTCTTATTAGATTACCAATTATAGCCAGCAAACACATCTCAGGCCTAAAGGGCCCACAGATCACACTCTCAACACATTTGAGTTAATTGTTTTGTTGGTTCCCCAAAAATCATTCATAGTCTCTTCTTTGCCAGTCATTACAGAACAGCTAGCAAGCTGCATAGTTAGAATAAAGGTGGCCATCACTGTTAGCAACTCCACTCTTCTCCCAAACAAGATTTACATCTTTATTACACAGCGAGGAAGTTCTGGAAAGGAGGTGGGAAAGCAGACTCTAAATCAGCACTGTTCTTCGATGCTTCGTGAATAAAGACAGAAGCGTGAGAAAGGCGAGGTTCGGGTCCGAGGCCCGTGGGCTGACCTGATCGTATTCAGATGCTCCAGGATACAGGGGACAGCCCAGGAAGAGCTCGGCGATGACACAGCCCAGGGACCACATATCGATGGCCTCGCAGAACGGGAGACCCAGGATGATCTCGGGCGATCTGGACCAAAAAGACAAAAACGTCCATCATCACGTTTAACATGATACTGTGGTTTGTGGTGATTCAAAGGTACTCACTTTAACACAGAGTGATGAATTAATGTGTGAAAATGTAAAAGCTTTAAGAAGTATTTTTTTTACTACCTGAAATATTCTTTTGGTAAATTGGTAGCACAATACTGGCCTGTGCATTACCCATCTACTACTGTAGTGTAACCTGACACTGACACTACACTGACACACTGACACTACATACTGATGTGCTGTTCTCCACTACGTAAATACAGAACAACACTGCCATGGTGTAACTACAATGGAGCAGTGCGGGTACCCTGTACTGATATTACCAAAGCCTGAAGCATAAAACCAACCAAAAAAATATTTTTATGTGTGCTGAGAGCATCTTAACTTCTCAGGCACTGAAGATATTAAGATATTCTTTGGTGTTTGGATAAATGACAACACTTACATGATCCAGTTAAAAATACATCATTTATAAATCAAATGGCAATCAAACGCGTTGCAGTTCATCGTAATGCTTATCACAATCTTAATGTGCAGCCGTGTCACCATAGCCATCCACAACGGGCAGTTCACCTCTCAAGCACACTCGAGCGGAAGCGATTCCCACAACCATGCATCTGTTTCCAATATGCCTTAGGCCGCGCCACTCACCGGTAGTATCTGGTCTGCAGGTAGGAGG
Source organism: Brachyhypopomus gauderio (assembly GCF_052324685.1). Lineage (NCBI taxonomy): Eukaryota > Metazoa > Chordata > Actinopteri > Gymnotiformes > Hypopomidae > Brachyhypopomus > Brachyhypopomus gauderio. The sequence continues at coordinate 2,006,147 of NW_027506866.1, read as the reverse complement.
AGCACACGGCCTTGGAGACGTGGGTGGCGGAGCCGAAGTCGATGACCTTGACCCGGTACGGCTGCCTGACGGGGTCCACCAGCATGATGTTGTCAGGCTTGAGGTCGGTGTGGATCAGGCCCAGACTCTTCATCTTCAGGAGCGCCATGGCCAACTGCTGCACTATGGGCCGGATGCACTTCAGCGGCAGCGGGCTGTGCTTGACGAAGTCCTGCAGGCTCTGCCCCAGCATCTCAAACACCAGGCATAAGTGGTTCCTGTGCTGGAAGCACTCGTACGAGCGAACAATGTTGAACTCGTCTACGTTCTCCTTGTTGAGACGGCTCAGGATGCTCATCTGAGCAGATGGGGGAAGATGGGACAGGCGTTAAGTTATGTGGGCACAGCATTCAAGGGCTAATATGCTACGTAACTTCAATAGCATCAGCCCAGTTACTGCATGGCTCCCTTCAGACATTTACTTTTGCTATATTTGGCAGATGCTCTTTTCCAGAGGGAAATGACCCCTGATCAGTGGCGGCTGGTGCACAAATAATTGAGGGGGGTGTAAACAAATTAAAAACAAATAAAGCAGTCTTATTGCCCTTTATTTATTTGAACATGAATTTTGCCCTAACGTTCTTCAAGTGAATGCTTTGTGAGAAGATTATTTTGTAAAGATAAAACTGAATTTTCTCTCATTTTGTATGAGCTGCTGCTCCAGCCTGCTGATATTCAACATGAACCGATTTACGTTGGAGGTTCGCGCGAGGTGGGCGGAGTCTCGCCCTACGATCACTCGCGAAAGTATAAACCAGCTTTAACGAACCGCAGCTGACTGACACTACCAACAAGAGTGGGTGTGTCCAACAAGAGTGGGTGTGTCTGAAACCGACCAATTAAACTGCAGCCTCAGATCAGTGCTTGGCAAAAGTTTATGCCTCTTCATGCACTCTCATTAGACCGGTGCCCCGCACACAGGAAGTGTGCACAATGTAAGCAATTAAATACAATTATGTGTTTACACTTTTAATAAATTCAAACATGGCAATTAGACACACAGTGTCACTAAATAATTTCCTCACTATCGCAGTTTATAATGAACTCATTTTAATATCGGAACAATATTAAGGGGGCGGCGCCCCAGCGCCCCATATTGACCAGCCGCCACTGCCCCTGATTACAAATTGCAGTGTTAGCCAATATCAGCCTATTACATCTTATTAGAGCAGGAACAAAGCAACATCACAATCAGGGCTACAATTGTGTAACGCGGGAGTACAGGGAGGTACTTGACGTGTGAAAAGAGAAACAATATAAGCCGTGAGAGCACGGTAAAACAATAAACAAAACTTCAGACAGCTGAAACGGATCATTGCTGATTACGTCCCGCAACTCCTGGTGGTAGAGGGAGTGGCAGCCGAGCCAGCCCTGACACATTGATTCTCAAAACCTCTTTTAAATCTACCATAATTTCCCCACCTCGATCAGGCCCTGGCGGGCATAGGCAGGGTGATTTTTCAGGATCTTGATGGCGACAGATTGACTGGTGCCGCGCTTCCAGCACTTGGCCACCTGGCCAAAAGTCCCGCGGCCAAGGAACTCCAGCACCTCGTATCTGTTGGAGGCAGAGCAGAGGACCTCGTGCTGCACTAGACGGTAGTCGTCCATGCTGAGGAAACTGCTGCTTGTAGCCATGGAGTCAAAGTACGCCATGGACCAGGTGGTAGAGATTTAACCAATCTGAATATCTTATTTAGTTATCTGGGTTAACTAACCTCAGAACAAACTTTTTGAATAAAAAGCAGAAGAAAACGACACGGAATTCATTCGTAGTCGACCGTAAATGTTGTTCTGTTTGCACATCACTATGACAACGCGTAATGTAAACTAGCGGTTTCCATGGAAGCTCAATTCGAATTCTACGATTGTGACGTGGTAACAGGCACCACAACGCGCTACGCAGCGCTGCTTTATTAGCATATAAGATCAAATATAAGGTCGATTAATTTCAAAACAATACACAAAACAACAGCACTGTTTTAAATGTGCGTGTTTGGGTAGCCAGCTACAGTTTTGCTTTTTCTCTAATTCGCTCGCTAGCTATTACCTAACCACCCCCCCCCCCCCCCAAAACGATCACGTTGGCGTATTAATATGTAGTTAAGATATATGCTCGTTTGGGTAGGATTTAATCCAGTAGCTCTACCTTACCTAACAAACTAGCAATATTTTATTTAATGGTAGTTTATTTTCAAAGCACACAATCTTAACGTCTTAATGCACTCTCGAGTTTACCGCTGGAATTACAAGAGGTTGATACATTTCTTATGTATTTGTAACTTATATATTTGTAACGTTATATAAGCGAACCATTCAGTCAAATAGCTATTTGTTGCGAAACGAAACACAGTTCATTTCAAGCATCTTCAAATGCTTTAGCCAATATCCAACACTTTTTTTTTAATCTGAAAAAGCAACATTAAAATGAAAGTATTTCCAAGTATTTCAAGCAGTCGTACGAACCCTAAAATTGGGTCTGTCCACTACAAACTCCTTTATGCTTTTAATTCTTCAGCCGAACGCTTGGTGAAGGGGGTTGTATAGAAGGATAAACTGATAGCACATGTACATCTCAGAGACTCTGCTGGATGTAACACAGTTCGTCTGGAATACGTATTTAAGAGCGCGTGCTCATCGCCAACACGTCTCTGATAGTCTGTGGTGGATCGTGAAAGACCTCCAGCAGCTGCATTACAGACCTACCTGGCTGCGTCATGATCGCGCCTGCGTCTCGGAGACGCTTATGAGATCTCTCCTAGACTATTTAATACGGCGTTTACTCATCTGTAGTACGTCTTTTAAACGGCAGGCTTGGATGCCAAAATGACGTTCATACGCTGCATTCCAGACTTATATGTACAGTAGGCCTATAGCTAAAATGCAGCATCTGAACGTACCTGAATGCAGGGTTGCCAACTCTCACGCATTGAGCGTGAGACACACGCATTTGACCGTTTTCACACGCTCTCACGCCACACTTCCGATATCTCACACAGAAAAAAAATATCCAGTTTATTTACCCCAGATCCACATATATGATTCAATACGTTACTAGTTCGCTAGCTCTGGCGCCATCCACCGGAATCTGTGTCCATTTTACGTTCGCCACCCCCCGCTCAACAAAATACACTCGCCACCGGCTCCAGGTTAAAATCTCACTCCAAGCGAACGTCAAAAGTTGGCAACCCTGTGAATGTGGCATTTAAAATCAAACCAGATTGAATTACAATTAAAGCTAGATTTTATATTCTTCTTCCTCCCTAAGTTAAAGCTACGAAATACACAAGCAGCGCGATCGTATGAGCCACTAAGAAGCCTAAAGACTCAAACAGAAATATACACTGGAAAATTATGCTATATTATTTTATGTAATTAATTAATATTATTAATATTATTACCACAAAACAAAATTAAGTGAAAGGGATTTTCAGTTAACATGTTTATTTAACAGAAAATCAACAATATGCAACAAACGTGTAATTAACAAATTAAAGATGAGCGTCTTGCTGGTGCCAGGTGGAGGTAGTCTTTTAGGCATTTTTCAGCCTCTGCTTTCATGGGAGCGGGTAGCGCTGGGTTCTTCACTGCGGCAGCTGTGTGTCAAAATGTAGAATATTATTACTATTCTTGTTAAAGAGGCATAAGGGCTACACATTTATCAGTTATATTACCCTGAATACATTAAGTAAACTGCATGTAAGAAATAAATCATCTAATGTATCTGTTATTAGGCTAGGCTTAAGGTATTAGGTTACAAGCATAGTAAGTAATTGGAGGAGGAGTAGTATTTTCCAAAATATACAAAGGTGTTGTTATTTACCAGTCATTTTGCCGTAAAACTTTAAAAACCACATGACCTATAAGAGTCCGTAAATGCTATGCGCTTCATGCTAAAGCTAAAAATGTAACATGTAAGTCGTTCCAATATACTCACCAATAACAAGCTGTCCACAGGCTGTCTGTTTTAATACTCGCTTGTGTCCCCTGCCACACCAGTTAAGGCTTTTTGCCAGGTTTGGGGTGAAGACCTTGCTGGAGATCCACCATATCGTTCTCTTTATTGTGTGGCCTCCACTTAGTGACAGCATGTTGGTCTGAAATAAAGCACAATAAAAATAGAAATGGATAAACAGCAATCTCACTGCACCAACTGCACCTTCATAACATATGTCCTAGGAAATGTACATTCTGTTTTGCATTTTGTAATCAGGGTTCTTATTTAAAATCAGTTAATATCTTATTCATTGTATTGACTTAAAGTAAGTGATTAGAACGTTTTTGACTAATAATATAAAACTGTATACAGTCTTGGCTAAAATATTTGCACTTCTTTTTAGAAAATATTTAGATGCAATATTGACAGATTGGTGAACCTCTACCCATCTCTGGAGAGAAAGATAGATAGATAGATAGATAGATAGATAGATAGATAGAGAGATAGATAGATAGAGAGAGAGATAGAGATAGATAGTCAAGTCAAATTTATTTATATAGCGCATTTTACAAAACATGTTGTCACAAAGCAGCTTTACAATCATATGGGTCCAGATCCCTAATGAGCAAGCCAAAGGCAACAGTGGCGAGGAAAAACATGATGGTGGAGATTAGGAAGAAACCTCGGGAGGACCAAGACTCAAAAGAGAACCCATCCTCCACTGGGCGGCCCTTTAGCACAAGTCCATATTTGTGGAGATAGAGTGTTGGTGGTAGCTAGATTTGATTTACAGTTTTTCTCAGTCGATTTGGTACATTTCTTTCATCATGATTTTCAAAACAGTTGCAAAGCACATAATTCACTCAAAATTCTTTGTTTTTGCTTCAAAAGCAAATATTTAGGTCAGTCAATTTGTCAGTGCCATCAGAGTATCTAGTCTGTGTGCCATTGCCTATGAACAAGGCAGTCAAAATAATTATGTTGTCATGTTGTCAGTGCAACTATAAGTCAAAGTCAAATTTATTTATATAACGCTTTTCACAACACATGTTGTCACAAAGCAGCTTTACAGGATTTACATGGTTAACAATACTATGGGTCCATATCCCTAATGAGCAAGCCAAAGGCGACAGTGGTGAGGAAAAACTCCCTATGATGGTGGGGAATAGGAAGAAACCTCGGGAGGACCAAGACTCAAAAGGGAACCCATCCATTGGGCGGCCCGTTACAGTCACAAGTCACAGTCAGTGCAGACTGTAAGTACATTCTGATGGAAACTAGCTAAGCTTTTGATTTCAAGAATGCTGCACATGCTGTGGTATATCAAATGAAACAATACATTTTACACACAAAATACAAAGTTACACAGAACACAAAGTTACACATGACTGTATTTGGGAGACTGATAGAAAGTAATTGGGCTGGAATCAATTTTGTACAGCAATATTGTTTGACTGTATTGTTTGCACTGCAATTTGTTGACAAAAACAAATCTGATTGAAATTCAGAAAAGACAGACAGCTGACTGGAAAAACTGCAAAATTAGAAGAAACTTATTCTACACATTCAAAACAACCTGAGCACATACAGCCTCCAGAGAATATACACATTTCTGAATTTACATACATTTTCTCTATGAAATGTTTGAACAATTGAACACAGACACAGTTGTTCTTCCAATATTCAGCTGCACCCAGTGACCAGCTTCAGCCATTGTAAAACCATGACTTACATGTACAACATGGTCCACAATTGTTGCCCTTATTTCACTGTTTTGTCCCCTCAGCCTTACACCACACAGTCTTACTCCTCTTCTTGGCTGTTCACCCTGCACATGGCCTTGTGTTTCCATTATGAGACTTTGTGATACTGCAGTGTTTAGCCTCTATAAATGTTTGCCAATTACAGTAAAGGTTCATGAGACGCACCTCTGACCTGTAGTTGAGACCATTGGTTGATCTAAACCTTCACAAATTCCCTTTTTTACTGTATCTGAATGTTCACCTGCGAATAATTCAATCAAGTTAGGAAAAAATTACCAAAATGTAACGACAAAAAAAAAAAGAAGTAAAATTATGCCTTAGAGATTATGACGACATGTTCAGCACTTTTGCATCTAATGACCCAGGCGTTGGGTCTAAATGTTTTGGAGAGTAAGACAATTCAACAGACAATACGTACAACACATTTTGATAAACATGACATAAGCAATAATGTATTTGTTCTGTCCCGCACACTTGCAGCGGGATTTGTTAGTTTGTTTAATCCCAGTTGGTGAACATTTTAATTCTCTTTTGCGCCACAAGGGGGCAGCCTTGCTAAATTTGTGCTCCTGTTTTTGTTTAAATCGCGCCATCTAACGGTTAGTGGCTATAAGCAGCAAGGAGATTAGGAAACAGCCATTCGAGCACAAAAAATCCAACCAGAGATAGAAGGGCACCAAATTACCTAGGTGACTACGTAACTGAAGACGAGGATAGTGATGGAATGCATATCACAGTAGACTACTGCTGTAGAGCAGTGTGTGGCATTCCACAGACTTATGATGAAGCAATGCAATCAGACAATTCAAAAGAATGGAGAAAAGCAATGGATGAAGAAATCCAATCTCTGAATGAGAACAAAACCTTCACCCCAACAACACTAGCAGTGGGCAAGAAACCCGTGGGGGGTAGGTGGGTTTACGCAATCAAGTCTGGTGTAGATGGGAATGACCAATACAAGGCTCGATTTACCGCTAAGGGCTACAGCCAGAAAATGGGAGTAGACTATGGGGAAACGTTTTCACCAACAGCAGACCTAACGAGTATAAGAGTTGTGTTACAAAAGGCAGTACAGGAAAATTTACTGGTCCACCAGATGGATGTGAAAACGGCGTTCTTACACGCCCCCATCGACTATGAGGTCTACATAAATACACCAGAGGGTTATCAAGAAAAAGAGGGTGTAGTATACAAGCTGGAGAAATCACTTTATGGACTCAAACAGTCTGGACGAAATTGGAATAGGGTTTTACATAATTGTTTAACAGAAAATGGATTCACACAAAACCAAGTGTCACAAACTCCTTGTGAGCAAAAGCTTGAATACAGTGATGATGCAGTTAAAATGACAGACATCAGAATGTACAGAGAGGCCGTGGGCAGTCTGATATACCTGACAACCTGCACTAGGCCTGATCTGAGTTTTGTGGTGAGCAGGCTGTCACAGTACCTAGCTGAGCCTACACAGGAGCAATGGGTCACTGTGAAACATGTCCTGCGATACCTTAAAGGTACATCAAACAAAGGTTTAACCTTTAGGAGAAACAACACTGAGAATCTTGGTATACAAGCCTACAGCGATGCAGACTGGGTGGCTGATACCAGTGATCGCCGCAGTACAACAGGATACTGTGTGAACCTAAGTGAGAACAGCGCACTTATTTCATGGAAGACGAAGAAGCAACCTACTGTTGCACTTTCCACATGCGAAGCAGAGTATATGGCACTTGCTTCTACTGTTCAAGAGTGTCTTTACCTAGAACAATTACTGGGGAATATGGAAAGTTACAAATACACACAAACAATAATACATGAGGACAATCAGGGGACAATGGCCTATGTGCACGCTGTTAAGTGACGTAATTTCCGCTAAAAGGTTAGGATGGTTGTTGACATCCGGTAGCCATTGAAAGCGTACACTGTGCTAGCTATTCACTTCACCAGTCTTGTAACGAGCATATTTACCGTTATTTACTTGGAAGTTTCCTTCATCTCCTGTCCGTTTACGTGTCCTAAACATGACAGTTAAACAAAAAAAAGTATCGTTTCAACAACGTACAGACAACAGGTTCAACCACCACTGCTGTGTACCATTGTGCACAGCATCGACAAGGTGTAATTCCTACCTGAGCTTCCACACCTTTCCAAAGGACTCAGAACTGCAGAAACAATGGGTGGTTAAGATCACGAGAGATCATTTTATTATCACGAGTACTTCCAGAGTGTGTTCGCGACATTTTATCGCTGCTCGAACCTCCCAATCCTACTGGACAACGACGACTGCGACCTAGAGCTTTTCCTGTGCTATTTCAATGGAATAACTATACTATTCCAACTCCACGACCTGGAGTATGGGAAAGAACAGAGCGTCCACCCAACACTGATCTAACAGAGATGCAGACTGACCATGATGATGATGACCCCTTACCGTGTCATGAACATGACTACTGCGTCAGTAATGAGCCTGCTGCTCTTGATCTCTCCCTCAATGAAAATGAAGAGCTACGCGAGGAGATACCAAGGCTCCGAAAACAAATCGAAGACTTAACTGTCAGCAGCAAGTTCTGTTTGGAGCGGTTTTCTGCCTCTGATGATGACATACGATTCTTTACCAGGTAAATAAAAAATATGGCAGGACACAGTACACGGATGGGCCTTCTCTAAAAATGAAATGAATACAATAGTAATACAATTGACAGAATAATTTGAAATTGTTTTAATTGTTCATGAGTTCATGTCTTCATTATGATTTTCTATTGCTTGGGCATAGAGAGGTATTTTGGCATGTAAGTGTTAAAGAAAAACATGTCACACCTCCTTTTCACCTCTTCTAATACACTGCTATCTCTGTAAACTCGCTGCACAAAAATATCATCATGGGCACAGATAACTAAATCACACCACTGCATACCAGTAATCAATAACTGGCCCTGGATTTGCCAATAATAATAATGGCTCTCCTTCAATCTGTGTAGGCCTTGTGCCACTTTGAGGAATTTGCAGTCTACATAGCTTTGTGCATTTGGGCACTTAATTTCAACAAGCCCAAATGATGGACGCTCAAGTGGGTCATATACAAGTCCATCAGGTGATGCACCCAGCCAAGATGCATCTGGATGAATCACTAGCCCACACTTGGTCAAGTTCAAGTTTTTCAGAACTGCATAGTCCTTTAAGGCCCCCGTTTCCATTTCAAGTCCCCTCTTCATGTGTGCTGTTTGTCGTGTCCCTCGGATTATCCTTTCTGCCAGGCTTTCTGCAGCACCTGGACCTCTAACGTGGCTCACCTCTCTGAAATGTGAGGCAGTCACTCTTTCTCTCCTAAGTGAATGCCACTCAGGTGTAGCACTTTGGGATCTTGTTGCCTCCTCAATAAGGTGTGACTGTGACAAGGTCACAGAAAGTGAGCTTAGGTGTAGCTGTTCTTGGTGTGTTGGCACAAATGAATATTCAGGTGGGCTTAGATGGTAACATTCTAGTGGCAGACTCGGGAATGGGGGTGCATCCTCATGTATGACAACACTGTCAGATGGAGGTGGTGGTTGTTGATAGGACAATACACTGCCAACTTGTACCTTCCCAAAGATGGAGTCCACAAGTGGCTTGTCAGGCGAGATGTTCATTGTGCAGATGAGTGGAAGAGAATCTGCTTTCATTCCAGCGTAGACCGGTCCAGGATTGAGGGTGGCCCGGTGTGGGAGCTCACCGCTGTAGCCCTTGAAAAGTGTACTAAAAGAAGAGTGAATAACATTTATTTTTACACATTGTAATCTGTTCACCAGCACAACTGATTGTGAATCACATATCACATGTCATCTGAAGTACAACGAGGCTAAATTAAATTTTGAAGAGAACAGGGTCTTATCAGATGATCAAAAGCATTTATTATTTTACCACACACTGTAATCTGCCTATTAAATTTGGTACTACATACCTAACTCCACTGGCTGTAGTAGCACCTGGTTTTGGCTTTAGGACAACCATGGCATCCACGGGTCCAGGCTTCACCCCCTATTAATTTAAAAGATGGTGTTAGTAAAGTGACTGTGATACATTAACTAACATTAAATAATGAAATAAGACAAACCATTGTTGGTGGTTTATGCCACTTCTGTTCTGTCTGTGTGCATGAAAGGACAGGAGGCACGACAGACATGCCAGATTCAGAATAATGAGCAGTCTGGAAAAGCAATGCAACCAAGTGGTTGCAGATTCCGCAACCAGCAACACAAGAGCAGTTGCTGTTAATGAGCACAACTGGCATTGAATCACGTAATGTCATCTGAAATACACAAGAGGCAAAATGTAATATCTTGAAAAGAAGACTTGAGCAATGTCAATAGGCGCAATTTCTGTCCCATCATGTTGTTAGTGGTGAATGTCACTTGTCTATTGTCTCATGTAACGTTTGTGCTGTTTTGCATCACTCCTAAAACACTTGGCTATACTGTCTTTCTATTCTACAGTGTTGTGCATGGTTCAATCTACTAGTTCACTGAGCAACTATAAACTATAAAATATATTTTAGATTTAAACTTCATTTTCACTCCAGATGAAATGCTTACACAGAGGAGTGAAACAGGCCTACTTATATTTATATTATTTTGTTGTTTCCACCACCAACAACAGAACAGTGCAGGTTTTACTTCAACTGCTTCTTGAAGAGTGTTATCAGAATATGTTAATAGGTGTAAGTGTTGAAGCCATATGTTAATAAAGAAGATAAAATATTTGAAAGACAGATTGACAGATTTTAGAAAATGCAGTTTGAAGAATAGCTGAGGTGGACTATATTCTGCTTTTGAGTCATAGAGGTAGATAACAATAGCTCGAACTGTAAAATAAACTCCCATTTGTTTACTATAGGCAAAACAGACTGCTAATGATTCCCACTCAGCTACTCTGCATTTGGCTACCATTGTAAGCTTTGAAAACCAATGCCTATGGCTATCACAGCTTACGTGAAGTAAGAGCAAGGATAAAAGATTGAACTTGTGTTGAACTAACTTTTGAACTTGTTCAACAGAACTTTGAACGTGACACTGAACAGAACTCGTGTCATTTTAACCAGTCCTACTCTCAGCTGGTGTGGCGTAGCTATCTGTTTTCTTCATAGATCTGTAGCAGTGAGCCCTCACTGTTATCTCGTTAGCCTTACTTTTGCCTGATACTTCCATCAGAAATACAAACATGTTTTTAAAAGGCATTTCTAGTACTAGGACAGGTCGGTTCGTTACTAAAAACAACATCACTTCATTAGACTGCCACCTCAGGCTAGCTAGCTAACTAGCGTCAGCCACTTACCTTCAAAATTGCAGAGGTAGGATGAAACGTAGAACTTGAAACCCTTTTCAAGTGTACTCTGTGGCGTTGTACTTGATGCTCTGACAATACGACGCACATCGTTGACGGTAAACTTCGGAAACTCCAACAGGCACCTTGTGAATTTCATAGACTCGGCCATAAACATCTGCACTTCCGCATACCAACCGGAAATATGGTACCATCCTTACACCAAACGACGAAGTGGTGCGTGCACCTAAGCCATTAAAAAATAATAAAGAATAAAAATTGAGACGACATTACAGCTTTAAAAACGCAATAAACCAATAACATATGTACTAGATAAGCAAAAATAAGGTACCAACAAAATAAGGTTCACAGCTCCGTGTTCCTCGGGAGCGGAATATGTAAACAACGCGAGTGGAAACTATCTAACGGTGGTACGCTAACGACAGCTAGCGTCGCCACAGCGGGCTACAGTTAAGCTCGCCCATTAAGACGGAAGATATGATTAGTCAATTTAGCTGTCATTTGAAACTGGTATTGAGCTGAATTATAACTGCGTGGCCCTCTGTAAACGAACAGCGGGCATCACAGTTAGCTCGTTAGTTTCCTGTTTACTTTCTAGAAACGTCAGAGGGCGTAATATGGCGACTTCAAGCTGATTGGTTTAGTAGCCTCAATATGCAAAATAGTAACGCATTCTGGTAGCGAAATCTTATTTTGCATAGGGAAAAAATAAAATAACGTTTGAACAGTTCATGTAGAACTAAAATATATGTAATATAGAACTATTCTGTTTCCTAAATATATTTAGGTTAATATATTTTTTGGCATACCGTCATCGAGACATATATGAATTTATAGTGGTATATATATTGTACAAATGGCCAAAGTAAAACGTGTTGTTAGGAAGCACTAGATGTTGCGCTCCCTTGGAAAGGAATCGTATGGTAATGGCATGCGATTGAAGGGATGAAGGGCTCCTAGTGACCTGCAACCGATTTTTTTTAACCTTTAGCACCACCTGACACAGTGCTCTCCTATTTTGTCCGCCTAAGCATGAAAGCCTCATATTGGACCTTTGGGTTTACCCTAAGGTGTTTAACAAGATTTCTTGTGTTGCCACAACTCCTTATAGTTTTTTTTTTTTACACAAATCACAAACAGCATCTTGGCTCTTTGTGGGGCTGAAATAGCTCCACACATGACTTCTCTTGCGTTCCGCCATAGCGTACGTACAGCGCCCTAGTACACTGAGTGAGCGTCTGTGTGTGTGTGTGTGTGAGCGTGCCGCAGTACTTACGCATTATGCACTGACCCAGGCGGAAGAAAAAGTAGTTCCCACCAACCGCATATCATTTAGACAAGATCTCAATATTTTTGTTACTTCCACAGTGTTCCTGTTAGTGCTTTGCATTACCTCAAATGACTGAAATATCAAAAGTATGGATATTTTGATTTGAAAATCGATTTTACAACATAAAGACCTGGTATCGATGGAATGGATATTTCAGTATCGATCCGCGCATCACTAACTAGAGCTGCGTCAACAAGCCAAATTACAGGATTAGGGCTGCATGTATGAACATCACACACTGACAGAGGTGGGTAGAGTATTCAACAATTTTACTCAAGTTAAAATACTGTTACTTGAACCAAATGTTACTCAAGTAAAAGTAAAAGTATGCATCCAAAAATTTACTTGAGTAAAAGTAAAAAAGCACTTTGATAAAAAGCTACTCAAGTAGTGAGTAAATGCATGAGTACTGTCTCATGTCAATAAATTACATCATGGGAAATTGAATGACTGGAAACTGACTTTTAATGATAACAAAAATAATTTATTATAAAAAAATATAATATATAAAAAGTATTTATTATAAATAATTTGTATTTTAGTTTGTTCCTAATTATTAGACCTGTGTAACTTTATATCCTGAGAGTAGGCGGTATCCAACTAGAGATAGAAGGGCACCAAATTACCTAGGTGACTACGTAACTGAAGACGAGGATAGTGATGGAATGCATATCACAGTAGACTACTGCTGTAGAGCAGTGTGTGGCATTCCACAGACTTATGATGAAGCAATGCAATCAGACAATTCAAAAGAATGGAGAAAAGCAATGGATGAAGAAATCCAATCTCTAAATGAGAACAAAACCTTCACCCCGACAACACTAGCAGTGGGCAAGAAACCCGTGGGGGGTAGGTGGGTTTACGCAATCAAGTCTGGTGTAGATGGGAATGACCAATACAAGGCTCGATTTACCGCTAAGGGCTACAGCCAGAAAATGGGAGTAGACTATGGGGAAACGTTTTCACCAACAGCAGACCTAACGAGTAATAAGAGTTGTGTTACAAAAGGCAGTACAGGAACATTTACTGGTCCACCAGATGGATGTGAAAACGGCGTTCTTACAGTATATAAGCTGGAGAAATCACTTTATGGACTCAAACAGTCTGGACGAAATTGGAATAGGGTTTTACATAATTGTTTAACAGAAAATGGATTCACACAAAACCAAGCTGACCATTGTGTATATTCTCAAGAGTCAAAAGAAGGGAAAGTGATCATAATTTTATGGTTCTATGATCTAATCATCGCTGCAAGGGATGGAAATTAATTGAAAAGAGTGAAAGGGATGCTTGCACAGCAATTCAAGATGAAGGATTTGGGGCAACTCAAGCATTTTCTTGGTATACATTTTGATTTTTCTGGTGGGTGTATTAAGATGTCACAAGAAAAGTACACAAACAAAACTCTACAGCGTTTTAACATGTCAGAATGTAGGGTAAGAGAAACTCCTTGTGAGCAAAAGCTTGAATACAGTGATGATGCAGTTAAAATGACAGACATCAGAATGTACAGAGAGGCCGTGGGCAGTCTGATATACCTGACAACCTGCACTAGGCCTGATCTGAGTTTTGTGGTGAGCAGGCTGTCACAGTACCTAGCTGAGCCTACACAGGAGCAATGGGTCACTGTGAAACATGTCCTGCGATACCTTAAAGGTACATCAAACAAAGGTTTAACCTTTAGGAGAAACAACACTGAGAATCTTGGTATACAAGCCTACAGCGATGCAGACTGGGCGGCTGATACCAGTGATCGCCACAGTACAACAGGATACTGTGTGAGCCTAAGTGAGAACAGCGCACTTATTTCATGGAAGACGAAGAAGCAACCTACTGTTGCACTTTCCACATGCGAAGCAGAGTATATGGCACTTGCTTCTACTGTTCAAGAGTGTCTTTACCTAGAACAATTACTGGGGAATATGGAAAGTTACAAATACACACAAACAATAATACATGAGGACAATCAGGGGACAATGGCATATGTGCACGCTGTTAAGTGACGTAATTTCTGCTAAAAGTTTAGGATGGTTGTTGACATCCGGTAGCCATTGAAAGCGTACACTGTGCTAGCTATTCACCTCACCAGTCTTGTAACGAGCATATTTACCGTTATTTACTTGGAAGTTTCCTTCATCTCCTGTCCGTTTACGTGTCCTAAACATGACAGTTAAACAAAAAAAAGTATCGTTTCAACAACGTACAGACAGCAGGTCCAACCACCACTGCTGTGTACCATTGTGCACAGCATCGACAAGGTGTAATTCCTACCTGAGCTTCCACACCTTTCCAAAGGACTCAGAACTGCAGAAACAATGGGTGGTTAAGATCAGGAGAGATCATTTTATTATCACGAGTACTTCCCGTGTGTGTTTGCGATATTTTATCGCTGCTCGAACCTCCCAATCCTACTGGACGACGACGACTGCGACCTGGAGCTTTTCCTGTGCTATTTCAATGGAATAACTATACTATTCCAACTCCACGACCTGGAGTATGGGAAAGAACAGAGCGTCCACCCAACACTGATCTAACAGAGATGCAGACTGACCATGATGATGATGACCCCTTACCGTGTCATGAACATGACTACTGCGTCAGTAATGAGCCTGCTGCTCTTGATCTCTCCCTCAATGAAAATGAAGAGCTACGCGAGGAGATACCAAGGCTCCGAAAACAAATCGAAGACTTAACTGTCAGCAGCAAGTTCTGTTTGGAGCGGTTTTCTGCCTCTGATTGTGTCATACGATTCTTTACCAGGTAAATAAAAAATATGGCAGGACACAGTACACGGATGGGCCTTCTCTGGTGTCTGAAATACATTGTGAATGAATTAGCCATTATATAACTTTATATATAACTTTTATATTCCACAGATTTGCAAGCCATGCCCACCTCATGGGCTTTTGGAAGCAAATA
Organism: Brachyhypopomus gauderio; assembly: GCF_052324685.1. Taxonomy (NCBI): domain Eukaryota; kingdom Metazoa; phylum Chordata; class Actinopteri; order Gymnotiformes; family Hypopomidae; genus Brachyhypopomus; species Brachyhypopomus gauderio. The sequence continues at coordinate 1,990,846 of NW_027506866.1, read as the reverse complement.
GAGCCAGCCACCCACATCATACGGGTTACAAGAGCACAGACTGTTGAGAAGACTGATCAGGTCCCTCACTCTGCCAGTGCAACGGTAAATGTTTTCGTCTTGTCCATACAAAGCATGTTATGTCATCATTTTCAAATTAATCTTTACATCAAAAGAAGTTTTGATAGTCATAATGTAATATGACAATAGGATAATGTATTTTTTCCCCAGGTTCTTCAACCAATTGATGAGTTTTTTCTCTTCATGAACTACCTGTCATTGGGACTGATGCAAAAGGATTTGGCCCACAGATTTAGAATACATCGGTCAACTGTTAGTCGTATTATTAACACCTGGGCCAACTTCCTTTATACTGTATTGGGAGCTGTTTCTATTTGGTTAGATGTGGACACTGTGAAAACTCACCTCCCAGATGTGTTTCAGGACTACGCTGACACTCAAATAATTTTAGATTGCACAGAACTGAGATGTCAAACTCCAAATTCCCTTCTCCTCCAGAGTGAAGTGTTTTCCACTTATAAATCACACTGTACATTCAAAGGGTTGGTTGGGATAGCCCCTCATGGCGCAGTGACCTTTGTGTCTTCTCTTTATCAAGGTGCTATCAGTGATAAAGAGATCTTAAAGCAGTCTGGCATTGTGGCCCTCCTTGACCCATCTATGGCCATCATGGTGGACAAGGGTTTCCTTGTTGAAGACTGCGTTCCATGCAAAGTCCACATACCCACGTTTCTGTCAAAGAGAGCTCAACTGTCTAGGTCAGAGATCAGAACGTCACAGTCCATTGCAAGACTGAGAGTCCATGTTGAGCGTGTGATTCGCAGAGTCAAAGCACATAAAATATTCAGCACAGTGATCCCCCTTTCAATCACAGGGAGCATAAACCAAATTTTTTACTGTTGCCTGTCTTTTGGTGAATTATCAAAATGGCCCCTTGGTAAAAGCCTGGGCAAACAATGGCTAATCTCAATCCAGAATTAGACAGATGATGTGAATGATGGTGATTTATTATTATTTTATATTTTCTCCAACCTTAAAATGATCCCTTTAAGGTCAGGGGTCGGCAAGCCGCGGCTCCAGAGCCGCATGCAGCTCAGCTTTTGAATAGAATTAATGAGTATTTAATTAACGTATATTATTTTTGAGACTTAAAAAATGTTCGGGTGGAATTTCACAAATGTCCAGTATTTAGTTTCGGTTCGCTTGAGTGACATGTCATCGTCACTGAAATAAATTTCCAATTATTTTGCTTTTGTGGCTCCGAGTCAAAAAGCTTGCCGACCCCTGCTTTAGGTCATGCTAGTCTGTAAATATTGGCTGCAATGTTAAGGTACAGTGCAATATGATAAATAGTATAAAATGCTTTCACTTTTATATGTAAAATTGACAACACAATACAACATTATGTATTTCTTAACTTTTACTGTATTTGTAAAAATGAAATGAATACAATAGTAATACAATTGACAGAATAATTTGAAATTGTTTTAATTGTTCATGAGTTCATGTCTTCATTATGATTTTCTATTGCTTGGGCATAGAGAGGTATTTTGGCATGTAAGTGTTAAAGAAAAACATGTCACACCTCCTTTTCACCTCTTCTAATACACTGCTATCTCTGTAAACTCGCTGCACAAAAATATCATCATGGGCACAGATAACTAAATCACACCACTGCATACCAGTAATCAATAACTGGCCCTGGATTTGCCAATAATAACAATGGCTCTCCTTCAATCTGTGTAGGCCTTGTGCCACTTTGAGGAATTTGCAGTCTACATAGCTTTGTGCATTTGGGCACTTAGGGCGTACTCACACTAGGCTCTGTGATCCGGGCCCGGGCACGGTTGCCTGCCGAAGCACGGTTCGTTTGGCTAGTGTGAGCGCTCCAACCGTGCCCGGATCAGTTAACCGTGCTCGGGCCCGCTTTGAAGAGGTGGGCCAGGGCACGATTCATGTGGACTCGGGCACGGTTCGCTTCTAGTGTGAGCGCTATCCGTGCCCGGGCCCGCTTGGTGCCTCGTCTGATTGGTTCATTTCGCTGGAACTCAAACATGACATCAGTGATGCGACGCTCACGTTAAACAGTCATAGCGGCAAAGCGATTAGCAGACAATCGTTGTGTTAAATTATCGATAAATCTGTGCTTGCACCGTGTTTTTGCACTCCCAAAACGACTCCAAAAATACAATAAAAAGAGAATCGTGAACTCTATAGTGTTGTGCGAGCGCGCTTTTTTCCAAATAAAGCGGCGTTGTGATGACGTAAGCGTGCTCGGGCCGGGTTGCTGAAGCGAGTGTGAGTGCAGGCCAGAGGGGGAGTGGGGAGGGGGGATAACCGGGCCCCAGCACGGAACGAGCAAAACGTGCCTAGTGTGAGTACGCCCTTAATTTCAACAAGCCCAAATGATGGACGCTCAAGTGGGTCATATACAAGTCCATCAGGTGATGCACCCAGCCAAGATGCATCTGGATGAATCACTAGCCCACACTTGGTCAAGTTCAAGTTTTTCAGAACTGCATAGTCCTTTAAGGCCCCCGTTTCCATTTCAAGTCCCCTCTTCATGTGTGCTGTTTGTCGTGTCCCTCGGATTATCCTTTCTGCCAGGCTTTCTGCAGCACCTGGACCTCTAACGTGGCTCACCTCTCTGAAATGTGAGGCAGTCACTCTTTCTCTCCTAAGTGAATGCCACTCAGGTGTAGCACTTTGGGATCTTGTTGCCTTCTCAATAAGGTGTGACTGTGACAAGGTCACAGAAAGTGAGCTTAGGTGTAGCTGTTCTTGGTGTGTTGGCACAAATGAATATTCAGGTGGGCTTAGATGGTAACATTCTAGTGGCAGACTCGGGAATGGGGGTGCATCCTCATGTATGACAACACTGTCAGATGGAGGTGGTGGTTGTTGATAGGACAATACACTGCAAACTTGTACCTTCCCAAAGATGGAGTCCACAAGTGGCTTGTCAGGCGAGATGTTCATTGTGCAGATGAGTGGAAGAGAATCTGCTTTCATTCCAGCGTAGACTGGTCCAGGATTGAGGGTGGCCCGGTGTGGGAGCTCACCGCTGTAGCCCTTGAAAAGTGTACTAAAAGAAGAGTGAATAACATTTATTTTTACACATTGTAATCTGTTCACCAGCACAACTGATTGTGAATCACATATCACATGTCATCTGAAGTACAACGAGGCTAAATTAAATTTTGAAGAGAACAGGGTCTTATCAGATGATCAAAAGCATTTATTTTTTTACCACACACTGTAATCTGCCTATTAAATTTGGTACTACATACCTAACTCCACTGGCTGTAGTAGCACCTGGTTTTGGCTTTAGGACAACCATGGCATCCACGGGTCCAGGCTTCACCCCCTATTAATTTAAAAGATGGTGTTAGTAAAGTGACTGTGATACATTAACTAACATTAAATAATGAAATAAGACAAACCATTGTTGGTGGTTTATGCCACTTCTGTTCTGTCTGTGTGCATGAAAGGACAGGAGGCACGACAGACATGCCAGATTCAGAATAATGAGCAGTCTGGAAAAGCAATGCAACCAAGTGGTTGCAGATTCCGCAACCAGCAACACAAGAGCAGTTGCTGTTAATGAGCACAACTGGCATTGAATCACGTAATGTCATCTGAAATACACAAGAGGCAAAATGTAATATCTTGAAAAGAAGACTTGAGCAATGTCAATAGGCGCAATTTCTGTCACATCATGTTGTTAGTGGTGAATGTCACTTGTCTATTGTCTCATGTAACGTTTGTGCTGTTTTGCATCACTCTTAAAACACTTGGCTATACTGTCGTTCTATTCTACAGTGTTGTGCATGGTTCAATCTACTAGTTCACTGAGCAACTATAAACTATAAAATATATTTTAGATTTAAACTTCATTTTCACTCCAGATGAAATGCTTACACATAGGAGTGAAACAGGCCTACTTATATTTATATTATTTTGTTGTTTCCACCACCAACAACAGAACAGTGCAGGTTTTACTTCAACTGCTTCTTGAAGAGTGTTATCAGAATATGTTAATAGGTGTAAGTGTTGAAGCCATATGTTAATAAAGAAGATAAAAGATTTGAAAGACAGATTGGCAGATTTTAGAAAATGCAGTTTGAAGAATAGCTGAGGTGGACTATATTCTGCTTTTGAGTCATAGAGGTAGATAACAATAGCTCGAACTGTAAAATAAACTCCCATTTGTTTACTATAGGCAAAACAGACTGCTAATGATTCCCACTCAGCTACTCTGCATTTGGCTACCATTGTAAGCTTTGAAAACCAATGCCTATGGCTATCACAGCTTACGTGAAGTAAGAGCAAGGATAAAAGATTGAACTTGTGTTGAACTAACTTTTGAACTTGTTCAACAGAACTTTGAACGTGACACTGAACAGAACTCGTGTCATTTTAACCAGTCCTACTCTCAGCTGGTGTGGTGTATCTGTTTTCTTCATAGATCTGTAGCAGTGAGCCCTCACTGTTATCTCGTTAGCCTTACTTTTGCCTGATACTTCCATCAGAAATACAAACATGTTTTTAAAAGGTATTTCTAGTACTAGGACAGGTCGGTTCGTTACTAAAAACAACATCACTTCATTAGACTGCCACCTCAGGCTAGCTAGCTAACTAGCGTCAGCCACTTACCTTCAAAATTGCAGAGGTAGGATGAAACGTAGAACTTGAAACCCTTTTCAAGTTTACTCTGTGGCGTTGTACTTGATGCTCTGACAATACGACGCACATCGTTGACGGTAAACTTCGGTAACTCCAAGAGGCACCTTGTGAATTTCATAGACTCGGCCATAAACATCTGCACTTCCGCATACCAACCGGAAATATGGTACCATCCTTACACCAAACGACGAAGTGGTGCGTGCACCTAAGCCATTAAAAAATAATAAATAATAAAAATTGAGACGACATTACAGCTTTAAAAACGCAATAAACCAATAACATATGTACTAGATAAGCAAAAATAAGGTACCAACAAAATAAGGTTCACAGCTCCGTGTTCCTCGGGAGCGGAATATGTAAACAACGCGAGTGGAAACTATCTAACGGTGGTACGCTAACGACAGCTAGCGTCGCCACAGCGGGCTACAGTTAAGCTCGCCCATTAAGACGGAAGATATGATTAGTCAATTTAGCTGTCATTTGAAACTGGTATTGAGCTGAATTATAACTGCGTGGCCCTCTGTAAACGAACAGCGGGCATCACAGTTAGCTCGTTAGTTTCCTGTTTACTTTCTAGAAACGTCAGAGGGCGTAATATGGCGACTTCAAGCTGATTGGTTTAGTAGCCTCAATATGCAAAATAGTAACGCATTCTGGTAGCGAAATCTTATTTTGCACAGGGAAAAAATAAAATAACGTTTGAACAGTTAGTGTAGAACTAAAATATATGTAATATAGAACTATTCTGTTTCCTAAATATATTTAGGTTAATATATTTTTTGGCATACCGTCATCGAGACATATACGAATGTGTAGTGCTATATATATTGTACAAATGGCCAACGTTAAATGTGTTGTTAGGAAGCACTAGATGTTGCGCTCCCTTGGAAAGGAATCGTATGGTAATGGCATGCGATTGAAGGGTTGAAGGGCTCCTAGTGACCTGCAACCGATTTTTTTTTTTACAACCTTTAGCACCACCTGACACAGTGCTCTCCTATTTTGTCCGCCTAAGCATGAAAGCCTCATATTGGACCTTTGGGTTTACCCTAAGGTGTTTAACAAGATTTCTTGTGTTGCCACAACTCCTTATAGTTTTTTTTTTTTTTACACAAATCACAAACAGCATCTTGGCTCTTTGTGGGGCTGAAATAGCTCCACACATGACTTCTCTTGCGTTCCGCCATAGCGTACGTACAGCGCCCTAGTACACTGAGTGAGCGTCTGTGTGTGTGTGTGTGTGTGAGCGTGCCGCAGTACTTACGCATTATGCACTGACCCAGGCGGAAGAAAAAGTAGTTCCCACCAACCGCATATCATTTAGACAAGATCTCAATATTTTTGTTACTTCCACAGTGTTCCTGTTAGTGCTTTGCATTACCTCAAATGACTGAAGTATCAAAAGTATGGATATTTTGATTTGAAAATCGATTTTACAACATAAAGACCTGGTATCGATGGAATGGATATTTCAGTATCGATCCGCGCATCACTAACTAGAGCTGCGTCAACAAGCCTAATTACAGGATTAGGGCTGCATGTATGAACATCACACACTGACAGAGGTGGGTAGAGTATTCAACAATTTTACTCAAGTTAAAATACTGTTACTTGAACCAAATGTTACTCAAGTAAAAGTAAAAGTATGCATCCAAAAATTTACTTGAGTAAAAGTAAAAAAGCACTTTGATAAAAAGCTACTCAAGTAGTGAGTAAATGCATGAGTACTGTCTCATGTCAATAAATTACATCATGGGAAATTGAATTACTGGAAACTGACTTTTAATGATAACAAAAATAATTTATTATAAAAAATATAATATATAAAATGTATTTATTATAAATAATTTGTATTTTAGTTTGTTCCTAATTATTAGACCTGTGTAACTTTATATCCTGAGAGTAGGCGGTATCCAACTAGAGATAGAAGGGCACCAAATTACCTAGGTGACTACGTAACTGAAGACGAGGATAGTGATGGAATGCATATCACAGTAGACTACTGCTGTAGAGCAGTGTGTGGCATTCCACAGACTTATGATGAAGCAATGCAATCAGACAATTCAAAAGAATGGAGAAAAGCAATGGATGAAGAAATCCAATCTCTAAATGAGAACAAAACCTTCACCCCGACAACACTAGCAGTGGGCAAGAAACCCGTGGGGGGTAGGTGGGTTTACGCAATCAAGTCTGGTGTAGATGGGAATGACCAATACAAGGCTCGATTTACCGCTAAGGGCTACAGCCAGAAAATGGGAGTAGACTATGGGGAAACGTTTTCACCAACAGCAGACCTAACGAGTAATAAGAGTTGTGTTACAAAAGGCAGTACAGGAACATTTACTGGTCCACCAGATGGATGTGAAAACGGCGTTCTTACAGTATATAAGCTGGAGAAATCACTTTATGGACTCAAACAGTCTGGACGAAATTGGAATAGGGTTTTACATAATTGTTTAACAGAAAATGGATTCACACAAAACCAAGCTGACCATTGTGTATATTCTCAAGAGTCAAAAGAAGGGAAAGTGATCATAATTTTATGGTTCTATGATCTAATCATCGCTGCAAGGGATGGAAATTAATTGAAAAGAGTGAAAGGGATGCTTGCACAGCAATTCAAGATGAAGGATTTGGGGCAACTCAAGCATTTTCTTGGTATACATTTTGATTTTTCTGGTGGGTGTATTAAGATGTCACAAGAAAAGTACACAAACAAAACTCTACAGCGTTTTAACATGTCAGAATGTAGGGTAAGAGAAACTCCTTGTGAGCAAAAGCTTGAATACAGTGATGATGCAGTTAAAATGACAGACATCAGAATGTACAGAGAGGCCGTGGGCAGTCTGATATACCTGACAACCTGCACTAGGCCTGATCTGAGTTTTGTGGTGAGCAGGCTGTCACAGTACCTAGCTGAGCCTACACAGGAGCAATGGGTCACTGTGAAACATGTCCTGCGATACCTTAAAGGTACATCAAACAAAGGTTTAACCTTTAGGAGAAACAACACTGAGAATCTTGGTATACAAGCCTACAGCGATGCAGACTGGGCGGCTGATACCAGTGATCGCCACAGTACAACAGGATACTGTGTGAGCCTAAGTGAGAACAGCGCACTTATTTCATGGAAGACGAAGAAGCAACCTACTGTTGCACTTTCCACATGCGAAGCAGAGTATATGGCACTTGCTTCTACTGTTCAAGAGTGTCTTTACCTAGAACAATTACTGGGGAATATGGAAAGTTACAAATACACACAAACAATAATACATGAGGACAATCAGGGGACAATGGCATATGTGCACGCTGTTAAATGACGTAATTTCTGCTAAAAGTTTAGGATGGTTGTTGACATCCGGTAGCCATTGAAAGCGTACACTGTGCTAGCTATTCACCTCACCAGTCTTGTAACGAGCATATTTACCGTTATTTACTTGGAAGTTTCCTTCATCTCCTGTCCGTTTACGTGTCCTAAACATGACAGTTAAACAAAAAAAAGTATCGTTTCAACAACGTACAGACAGCAGGTCCAACCACCACTGCTGTGTACCATTGTGCACAGCATCGACAAGGTGTAATTCCTACCTGAGCTTCCACACCTTTCCAAAGGACTCAGAACTGCAGAAACAATGGGTGGTTAAGATCAGGAGAGATCATTTTATTATCACGAGTACTTCCCGTGTGTGTTTGCGATATTTTATCGCTGCTCGAACCTCCCAATCCTACTGGACGACGACGACTGCGACCTGGAGCTTTTCCTGTGCTATTTCAATGGAATAACTATACTATTCCAACTCCACGACCTGGAGTATGGGAAAGAACAGAGCGTCCACCCAACACTGATCTAACAGAGATGCAGACTGACCATGATGATGATGACCCCTTACCGTGTCATGAACATGACTACTGCGTCAGTAATGAGCCTGCTGCTCTTGATCTCTCCCTCAATGAAAATGAAGAGCTACGCGAGGAGATACCAAGGCTCCGAAAACAAATCGAAGACTTAACTGTCAGCAGCAAGTTCTGTTTGGAGCGGTTTTCTGCCTCTGATTGTGTCATACGATTCTTTACGAGGTAAATAAAAAATATGGCAGGACACAGTACACGGATGGGCCTTCTCTGGTGTCTGAAATACATTGTGAATGAATTAGCCATTATATAACTTTATATATAACTTTTATATTCCACAGATTTGCAAGCCATGCCCACCTCATGGGCTTTTGGAAGCAAATAGAGCCAGCCACCCACATCATACGGGTTACAAGAGCACAGACTGTTGAGAAGACTGATCAGGTCCCTCACTCTGCCAGTGCAACGGTAAATGTTTTCGTCTTGTCCATACAAAGCATGTTATGTCATCATTTTCAAATTAATCTTTACATCAAAAGAAGTTTTGATAGTCATAATGTAATATGACAATAGGATAATGTATTTTTTCCCCAGGTTCTTCAACCAATTGATGAGTTTTTTCTCTTCATGAACTACCTGTCATTGGGACTGATGCAAAAGGATTTGGCCCACAGATTTAGAATACATCGGTCAACTGTTAGTCGTATTATTAACACCTGGGCCAACTTCCTTTATACTGTATTGGGAGCTGTTTCTATTTGGTTAGATGTGGACACTGTGAAAACTCACCTCCCAGATGTGTTTCAGGACTACGCTGACACTCAAATAATTTTAGATTGCACAGAACTGAGATGTCAAACTCCAAATTCCCTTCTCCTCCAGAGTGAAGTGTTTTCCACTTATAAATCACACTGTACATTCAAAGGGTTGGTTGGGATAGCCCCTCATGGCGCAGTGACCTTTGTGTCTTCTCTTTATCAAGGTGCTATCAGTGATAAAGAGATCTTAAAGCAGTCTGGCATTGTGGCCCTCCTTGACCCATCTATGGCCATCATGGTGGACAAGGGTTTCCTTGTTGAAGACTGCGTTCCATGCAAAGTCCACATACCCACGTTTCTGTCAAAGAGAGCTCAACTGTCTAGGTCAGAGATCAGAACGTCACAGTCCATTGCAAGACTGAGAGTCCATGTTGAGCGTGTGATTCGCAGAGTCAAAGCACATAAAATATTCAGCACAGTGATCCCCCTTTCAATCACAGGGAGCATAAACCAAATTTTTTACTGTTGCCTGTCTTTTGGTGAATTATCAAAATGGCCCCTTGGTAAAAGCCTGGGCAAACAATGGCTAATCTCAATCCAGAATTAGACAGATGATGTGAATGATGGTGATTTATTATTATTTTATATTTTCTCCAACCTTAAAATGATCCCTTTAAGGTCAGGGGTCGGCAAGCCGCGGCTCCAGAGCCGCATGCAGCTCAGCTTTTGAATAGAATTAATGAGTATTTAATTAACGTATATTATTTTTGAGACTTAAAAAATGTTCGGGTGGAATTTCACAAATGTCCAGTATTTAGTTTCGGTTCGCTTGAGTGACATGTCATCGTCACTGAAATAAATTTCCAATTATTTTGCTTTTGTGGCTCCGAGTCAAAAAGCTTGCCGACCCCTGCTTTAGGTCATGCTAGTCTGTAAATATTGGCTGCAATGTTAAGGTACAGTGCAATATGATAAATAGTATAAAATGCTTTCACTTTTATATGTAAAATTGACAACACAATACAACATTATGTATTTCTTAACTTTTACTGTATTTGTAAAAATGAAATGAATACAATAGTAATACAATTGACAGAATAATTTGAAATTGTTTTAATTGTTCATGAGTTCATGTCTTCATTATGATTTTCTATTGCTTGGGCATAGAGAGGTATTTTGGCATGTAAGTGTTAAAGAAAAACATGTCACACCTCCTTTTCACCTCTTCTAATACACTGCTATCTCTGTAAACTCGCTGCACAAAAATATCATCATGGGCACAGATAACTAAATCACACCACTGCATACCAGTAATCAATAACTGGCCCTGGATTTGCCAATAATAACAATGGCTCTCCTTCAATCTGTGTAGGCCTTGTGCCACTTTGAGGAATTTGCAGTCTACATAGCTTTGTGCATTTGGGCACTTAGGGCGTACTCACACTAGGCTCTGTGATCCGGGCCCGGGCACGGTTGCCTGCCGAAGCACGGTTCGTTTGGCTAGTGTGAGCGCTCCAACCGTGCCCGGATCAGTTAACCGTGCTCGGGCCCGCTTTGAAGAGGTGGGCCAGGGCACGATTCATGTGGACTCGGGCACGGTTCGCTTCTAGTGTGAGCGCTATCCGTGCCCGGGCCCGCTTGGTGCCTCGTCTGATTGGTTCATTTCGCTGGAACTCAAACATGACATCAGTGATGCGACGCTCACGTTAAACAGTCATAGCGGCAAAGCGATTAGCAGACAATCGTTGTGTTAAATTATCGATAAATCTGTGCTTGCACCGTGTTTTTGCACTCCCAAAACGACTCCAAAAATACAATAAAAAGAGAATCGTGAACTCTATAGTGTTGTGCGAGCGCGCTTTTTTCCAAATAAAGCGGCGTTGTGATGACGTAAGCGTGCTCGGGCCGGGTTGCTGAAGCGAGTGTGAGTGCAGGCCAGAGGGGGAGTGGGGAGGGGGGATAACCGGGCCCCAGCACGGAACGAGCAAACCGTGCCTAGTGTGAGTACGCCCTTAATTTCAACAAGCCCAAATGATGGACGCTCAAGTGGGTCATATACAAGTCCATCAGGTGATGCACCCAGCCAAGATGCATCTGGATGAATCACTAGCCCACACTTGGTCAAGTTCAAGTTTTTCAGAACTGCATAGTCCTTTAAGGCCCCCGTTTCCATTTCAAGTCCCCTCTTCATGTGTGCTGTTTGTCGTGTCCCTCGGATTATCCTTTCTGCCAGGCTTTCTGCAGCACCTGGACCTCTAACGTGGCTCACCTCTCTGAAATGTGAGGCAGTCACTCTTTCTCTCCTAAGTGAATGCCACTCAGGTGTAGCACTTTGGGATCTTGTTGCCTTCTCAATAAGGTGTGACTGTGACAAGGTCACAGAAAGTGAGCTTAGGTGTAGCTGTTCTTGGTGTGTTGGCACAAATGAATATTCAGGTGGGCTTAGATGGTAACATTCTAGTGGCAGACTCGGGAATGGGGGTGCATCCTCATGTATGACAACACTGTCAGATGGAGGTGGTGGTTGTTGATAGGACAATACACTGCCAACTTGTACCTTCCCAAAGATGGAGTCCACAAGTGGCTTGTCAGGCGAGATGTTCATTGTGCAGATGAGTGGAAGAGAATCTGCTTTCATTCCAGCGTAGACTGGTCCAGGATTGAGGGTGGCCCGGTGTGGGAGCTCACCGCTGTAGCCCTTGAAAAGTGTACTAAAAGAAGAGTGAATAACATTTATTTTTACACATTGTAATCTGTTCACCAGCACAACTGATTGTGAATCACATATCACATGTCATCTGAAGTACAACGAGGCTAAATTAAATTTTGAAGAGAACAGGGTCTTATCAGATGATCAAAAGCATTTATTTTTTTACCACACACTGTAATCTGCCTATTAAATTTGGTACTACATACCTAACTCCACTGGCTGTAGTAGCACCTGGTTTTGGCTTTAGGACAACCATGGCATCCACGGGTCCAGGCTTCACCCCCTATTAATTTAAAAGATGGTGTTAGTAAAGTGACTGTGATACATTAACTAACATTAAATAATGAAATAAGACAAACCATTGTTGGTGGTTTATGCCACTTCTGTTCTGTCTGTGTGCATGAAAGGACAGGAGGCACGACAGACATGCCAGATTCAGAATAATGAGCAGTCTGGAAAAGCAATGCAACCAAGTGGTTGCAGATTCCGCAACCAGCAACACAAGAGCAGTTGCTGTTAATGAGCACAACTGGCATTGAATCACGTAATGTCATCTGAAATACACAAGAGGCAAAATGTAATATCTTGAAAAGAAGACTTGAGCAATGTCAATAGGCGCAATTTCTGTCACATCATGTTGTTAGTGGTGAATGTCACTTGTCTATTGTCTCATGTAACGTTTGTGCTGTTTTGCATCACTCTTAAAACACTTGGCTATACTGTCGTTCTATTCTACAGTGTTGTGCATGGTTCAATCTACTAGTTCACTGAGCAACTATAAACTATAAAATATATTTTAGATTTAAACTTCATTTTCACTCCAGATGAAATGCTTACACATAGGAGTGAAACAGGCCTACTTATATTTATATTATTTTGTTGTTTCCACCACCAACAACAGAACAGTGCAGGTTTTACTTCAACTGCTTCTTGAAGAGTGTTATCAGAATATGTTAATAGGTGTAAGTGTTGAAGCCATATGTTAATAAAGAAGATAAAAGATTTGAAAGACAGATTGGCAGATTTTAGAAAATGCAGTTTGAAGAATAGCTGAGGTGGACTATATTCTGCTTTTGAGTCATAGAGGTAGATAACAATAGCTCGAACTGTAAAATAAACTCCCATTTGTTTACTATAGGCAAAACAGACTGCTAATGATTCCCACTCAGCTACTCTGCATTTGGCTACCATTGTAAGCTTTGAAAACCAATGCCTATGGCTATCACAGCTTACGTGAAGTAAGAGCAAGGATAAAAGATTGAACTTGTGTTGAACTAACTTTTGAACTTGTTCAACAGAACTTTGAACGTGACACTGAACAGAACTCGTGTCATTTTAACCAGTCCTACTCTCAGCTGGTGTGGCGTATCTGTTTTCTTCATAGATCTGTAGCAGTGAGCCCTCACTGTTATCTCGTTAGCCTTACTTTTGCCTGATACTTCCATCAGAAATACAAACATGTTTTTAAAAGGCATTTCTAGTACTAGGACAGGTCGGTTCGTTACTAAAAACAACATCACTTCATTAGACTGCCACCTCAGGCTAGCTAGCTAACTAGCGTCAGCCACTTACCTTCAAAATTGCAGAGGTAGGATGAAACGTAGAACTTGAAACCCTTTTCAAGTTTACTCTGTGGCGTTGTACTTGATGCTCTGACAATACGACGCACATCGTTGACGGTAAACTTCGGTAACTCCAAGAGGCACCTTGTGAATTTCATAGACTCGGCCATAAACATCTGCACTTCCGCATACCAACCGGAAATATGGTTACATCCTTACACCAAACGAGGAAGTCGCGCGTGCACCTAGTTTCAAATGACAGTAAAATTGACCAATCATATCTTCCCTCTTAGTGGGCGGGCTTAACTGTATGATAATTTCCGCCCGCTGTGGTGACGCTAGCTGACGTGCGAGTTGTTTACAAGGAGGAACACGGAGTTGTGGACCTTATTTTGTTGGAACCTTATTTTGCTTAAAAAGTTATCTAGTACAGATATTATTGTTTATTGCGTTTCTAAAGCTGTACTGTCGTCTCAGTTTTTTATTTTTTATTTTTTTATTGCAGTTAATTAGGAAAGGGGGGCCCACTTTTAATGGTCACGGTTCGCTACTGATATATATACGGTCTCTGGTATGAACCCTTTGGGTACAAGCCAGGCTGCATCAGGTTATTGTAGCAGCCTGGCTGATTTGGTGTTTTAGTTAAAAAAATAGGAAATTGTGATATGACGTGCTACTCAACTTTGGAATGTTTGGATTAGAATGTTTGGATTTCAATTTCGATGCTGAAATGCTGAGAAGTAGTCGCACGACATTTTGCTGTGATTTACAAACATTACAAATCTTACAAATAATATCTAATTTACAATCGCAGATCTTTCTATTTGTTCTATATCTTTCTGTCTTTCTATTCTTTCTAATTTTTTATCTCGAGAATGAGTTTTTTCCACAGGAGAACCGACCAGCCAAGGCCTGAGCAGGAACAGAAGAACTTCATAGACACACCAGGTTTTACAACTCATGGTGAGAAAAATACATTTTCATATACTGTACATAATTTTATACTTCTATGTAAGACAGTATATTTAGTTCTTATGAGTATGGATTTCCATAGGCTTATTCATAATAATTAAATATACACATTTATGTAGTAGGTTTCTAAGGTTCAGAAAAATAACATGTATATTTATTCTACTGTCAACTGTCAAGATCTTTATTTTACATTTACACATGGTACAGTATAATATAATTAATAGACCATGGGTTATTTCTTTGACCATGGAAAAAGCAAATAAAAATAAACATTTTTAAAAAGAAACAGATTTCTAACATGACATCACAAATTCTTAAGCATTCTAATGACATCACATGGCACCATAGCCCTTCTTATAATCACTTGTTCATTGGGAAACACTTACAAGGTTTTTGAGCCTCACTGTGAGGCGTGCTGGGTTTCACTTTACCTGCTGTGGGATTTTCAGGTGTGCCCTACAACCCCCAAGCGACAGTGATCCACACGGATCCCTGTGGACCAGCACCCTTCCCTCACAGAAGGACGGCGAGACCCTCAGATGTCGGCCATGTTAACACCCCTGTAGAAGGACCACTCCACACTGGTACTGTGTAACACTGAAGATTACATGCGTATTCAACAAACCAAATAACCATGCATGATGAAGTAGAAAAAAACATTTATTACATTTGTTTGTAAGGTCTGGCAGAGGTGCAGAACCATCAGCTTTCTGCACATGACCTGACCAGTAAAACATCAGTTTTATCAGAAAATATGACATGACATATTCTTCAACATTGTAATGAATTCAAATGGCACTGTAGCCCTTCTTATAGACCTGATGATCTTAACAGTACACATTCCTCTGTGCCCTGGGTTGGTGTTTTGCATTTAGGCCCTGACATGGAGAGGCAGAGACACCTTGCTCAGCCCCATGTTCAAGGCGAGGTCCTGAGACAGATGGATCCAGTCAACCTCCAGCCTGATGGTGGGTATTTGGGTATTTTGGGTATAACGTTGCTTTGTGTGGAATGCTACGGTTGCTATGGACGCTATTATTGCTATGGAATTCTATTATTGGCTAGTTAGTTAGGTTAGCCTAGCGAACGGTACCACGGAGAGTTTAGAGACAATATGGCGAGGTGATCTGTCTACTGCACTGTTATTCATAATCTTTTTCTTAATGTTCAATCAACATGACAGCAGATGCCCTTCAGAGACCAGTTGGAGACCAGTTGATCCTGGAAGAGGATTATGATGAGAATTATATCCCATCTGAACAAGGTACATTAGCTGTCGCATACTACCTGTTACAGTTTAGGACCCCGGATAAAACTTTTAACAGAGCCGGAGTGGCTAATCGGGAGATTCAGGAGGATTCTCGATGGGCCGGCTCATGTCAATCTCTAGTTTGGGCCGATTGGGATGGAAAAATAATTTTGGGCATGAAACTCCCGGGCTGAAAAAGTGGCCCTGAACTCCGGCCCTGAACTTTAATATATGTTACTGAAATGGTATCATTTAATATCCACCATTGATAAAGTCTACAAGCTACAACAGTTCCATCATTTAAAAACTAAATTATAACATTGACATAATAACTTAATAATATATAATAATATTATAATATATAATAATAATATTAACAACACAGTTCCAGTTGGGACTCCTGTATGTTCGTCCAAGCTATAGCTACACTTTATAACATGGAATCAATCTCCATGCATTATGGACTTAAATATTTGAATTTGTGGGATTTTGTCTTGATTTGAAAATATCATACTTATTGTGGGTATATTCTTCTTATCTGTATTGCTCCTCAGATATCCATGATTTTGCCAGACAAATTGGCATTGACCCTGAGAGGGAGCCAGAGCTCCTATGGCTGGCCAGAGAGGTGGCTGTAGCCCCACTACCTCCTGAATGGAAACCCTGGTAGGACAAGCTCATTCTCATACAGTCACCCATAATGAAACAGTTTTCTTATCCTTACACACAGAACAGTGAGTGTTGGTGTGAGTGTTGGTTCCTTTTAGAAAAATCCAAGCATACTCTAATGTGCCATTAATTGAGAAATGGCTTCCATTCCAAGAACTCTACGTCTCATTCATGCTGGCTCGTTCATTCAGGTTCTCGATTACCTGACGTACCAAGGCCCTTTGTCCCCTGTAACTCAGTTATAATTTTAAGTACCATTTATAGAGGTAGGATGCACCTTGTGACCTAGGTGATTAGATGAGCAAATTAGACAGCCCAACTTTTTTTTAAAGACCATGGAACTGCAAGTCTGGAGAAGACTGAATATTTTGACTGGGAAATAAGACTGGGCAAGAGAAAATATAACAGGCAGAAGATGATTTTTTTGAAGTTGGGGAGTTTGATGTGACATGAAAGATCAGACACATTTTAACATATGAAATCATTTTTGGATTCTGTATTCAAATGGTTTGGGGGAAAGTATGACCTTATTGTCAGGTGTGACAGTGGTGTCAGTACCTTCATAGATAAAACACACAAAGACAAGATCCAGGAGATATTTAATGTTAGTTGTCCCCGAAACTAACAATTGCAAAGTATAAAATGAATATTTCATCACTCTATGCAGCAGATTTGCTTGTAGACTTGGCCTTCTGGCACTATTAATCTGAGCAATGAGACCCAGAGCACCACTCAGTGTTTCAGATGTTGTCCTGTTGACACCTTTGTGGACAGTCCTGTGCTGGAGAACCTAGGCTTGTCTACACATCATGTGTTTTTATGTGTGTGTTTATCTATGTGATGAGCTTGTCTCCCTTTCCTACTCTCCAGTCAGGATGTGACTGGAGAAGTTTACTACTTCAACTTCTCCACGGGCCAGTCCACCTGGGACCACCCCTGTGATGAGCACTACCGCCAACTAGTGGCCCAGGAGCGGGAGCGTGCTCACCACGGCCGGACAGCCTCTGCCATCTCGGGCTCCGCCTCCACAGGAACCACAAAGAACAAGGAGAAGAAGAAGAAGAAGAAGAAGGAGAAAAAAAAGAAGGAACCAGAGGGACTGAAGGCCCCAAGAGTGAGTTTGGATCTGTGTACCCTAAAATGTATTTTGTTACACAGCAGTTATATTTGTCACACTTTCTCTTCCATTCTACACATTCTTGACTGCTGTGTTTCTAAGAACACTGAAATGAATTGAACAATTATTTGCTCATCGAAGTATATCAAAAGATTTAGGACAGCAGTCGCCTAAAGTTGAGCAGAAAGGAGAAAGAAAGCTAAATTGTGTGTGCCATTCTGCTAAAGCTCTCTCTCTCTCTCTCTCTCTCTCTCTCTCTCTCTCTCTCTCTCTCTCACACACACACACTCACACACTCACTCACTCTATCACTGTCTCTCAGCTGCTGGCTCCTCTGGCTCCACTGAGAGGGATGTGTAACCTTTCAGTTCCAGGACTGCGAGGTTCCCTGGGCAACTCCACAGACCTTCATCCTTTAAAGTCCTCACTAGGGGTAAATGTACGGTCTATATCCTCTAGTAGGGGTGAACATGTACAGTCTATATCCTCTAGTAGGGGTGAACATGTACAGTCTATATCCTCTAGTAGGGGTGAACATGTACAGTCTATATCCTCTAGTAGGGGTGAACATGTACAGTCTATATCCTCTAGTAGGGGTGAACATGTACAGTCTATATCCTCTAGTAGGGGTGAACATGTACAGTCTATATCCTCTAGTAGGGGAATGAAACCTCATTGTATACTTTTATAAGGTGGTGTAAGAACAAACCCTACATACGTCACTGGAAGTAAAAGAACACGTCACTCCTCTGCAAAGTTTAGCTTTTACCAAATTGACTTTGAAGTGATGGAGGTCTGAGTTCATGGCAGAGGTGTAGAGCGTATGATGGTGTGTATCTTAGGATGTATCCGGAGCAAATTTGCATTCGCTAAGAGGACGACAGCTGGAGAGTCTGGCTCCGCCCATATTTAATTCAGATCTGGAGGTGGATGAAGAGGAGGATGAAGAGCAGAAGGCGGCGTCTGTCCATGAGGTGAAAACACCTGCTAGAATATAATGCTCTGATTTTTAGCTCACTGTCACCTTTGTAGTCTTTACAGTGCAGTAAAGTATGAGGAATGATTTTCTGTATCCGTGTTGCGGTGTGTGTTTGTGTGTACGTAGAGTCTGCTAGGGTCATCAGACCTGTTGCAGAACATACACTTGGACCTGGACATCCTGAAAGGGGGACTGCAGTATGAGGTGGCCACGATGTTCTTCACTCTCCCTCACTCACACATTATGTTCCCAGCTTTTCACACACATTTATACAGCGCCACTAACATCACTGTGTGTGCTCACGTGATCTTGGTGTTACTGTAGCACCTTGCTCTACCTTTCACACACACACACACACACACACACACACACACACACACACACACACACACACACACACACACACACACACACAATGATCTTGTGAATGTCTGTACATGCATGTTCATGCATATGTGTTTGCATGTGTTGGTGTGTTTGTGTTTGTCTGTGTATGAGCAGGACAGTGAAGTCAGTGGCAGTGCTCCTGTGGAGGAGAGATCCGAACCAGAACGCCAAGATCTCGCTCCGTTAAGAGACCACAGCCCTGACCCACCCTTGCAGGTACTCATTAACACTCACACTGCCTCTCTTCCTATATGTCTCTCCCTCCCTCCCTCCCTCTCTCTGTCTGTCTGTCTGTCTTTCTCTACAAACACTATAGCAGTGGTATAAGTGAGGGGACCTCAAAGTTTATTTGAGGTTAGGGTTTTATTTGAAGTCATGCGCCAGAGTGTTTCTTTCTTTCAGTGTTTCTTTTTGTCTTCTTCCTTTCCGTCCATCCATCCATCCATTTATCCATTCGTCTGTTAGTCTCAGGATGAGAAAGATGGAGAGAGAGAGGAAGATGAGAAGATGAGACCACAAGTGGCAGAGAGGTTGGTCTCACTAATGCTGTTGATACCAGAATGTGGTCAACACACGCACACACATGCATAGACACACACAGCTTTTGATAATTCAACTTCAATTCAGTTCAAAATTTGGACATCGTCCATGAACATTTTCATATTTAATCTTAAATCTACTTCTGTTGTGCAGTCAGATTGTGTGACTTCCAAGTCAGAATGCACAAATGCTCACAAGTTCAGCAAATTGACTCGGAGAATTTGACTTTGTTTCGATAAATTGTTTTAAGTGAGGAAATCACAATTGCATGTTTCTACTTTCAAGATACTGTATAATATCACTGAGGCGTGAACGTTTTCCATAAATTTCACCTGAAAGCCAAACATGTCTATAACTTTGTGAGTAGTGTGTGTGTCATGATTGGTAACATTACACTGTTGGGTGTTACAGGATGATGTTGGAGCCTTCCTCCCCTCCATCCTCTTCCTCACTCTCCAAACCCTCTGGTGGACTGCAAGAGCCACTGAAGAACAATAGCGCCCTCTGCTGGCTGAGGCCGGAGACGGTTCGCGGGACAGCGAGCAGGAGCAGCGTGGCAGAGGAGACTGAGCTGGACGTGGAGGAAGAAAAGACAAAGAGAGAGGAGGAGTGTGTGTGTGTGTGTGAGTGTGGTCAGCTGTCTGGTCTGTTGCAGGAGGTGAGGGAGGAGGTTCAGAGGGAGCACAGCAGGAAGCTGGAGCAGCTGTCGCAGGAGCACCAGGAGCAGCTCCTCACCCTCAGACACGAGCACCTGGAGGAGGTGCAGTAGGGAGAATTTATTTACTCACAGCTCAGTGATCACCTGAGAGGCCGAGCCAACGTGTGTTCATCACACGGTGTGTGTGCAGGAGAGCGTGGAGAGGGAGCGCTTGTTGAGGGCTCATCTGGAGGAGAAGGAGAGGATGCAGGATTCACACACATCCCAGCTGGAGCAGCTCAGACTACAGCTCGACTCTCAGCTCCAACACACCCACAAAACACACATGCAGAAAGTAAGATCCCACACCCACACGATACGCACGCGCAAAAACGCCTCTTCTGCCGGACCCAGTCGGGTGTTTATGTGTATAAAGACGGTGAGAGTTGTTTGTATTTGTTTGTTTTTCTTGTGTGTGTGTTTAGGAGTTAGAAGTGCAGAAGATGATGGAGCAACTGGACATGAAATCCAAAGAGCTCAAAAGTCAGGAACTGCTACTCCAAACTCAGGTACTTTACCTGCGTTATTTGAGTGTGTGTGTGTGTGTGTGTGTGTGTGTGTGTGTGTGTGTGTGTGTGTGTGTGTGTGTGTGTGTATGTGTGTGTGTGGGTGTGCTACTCCAAACTCAGGTACTTTACCTGCGTTATTTGAGTGTGTGTGTGTGTGTGTGTGTGTGTGTGTGTGTGTGTGTGTGTGTGTGTGTGTGTATGTGGGTGTGCTACTCCAAACTCAGGTACTTTACCTGCGTTATTTGAGTGTGTGTGTGTGTGTGTGTGTGTGTGTGTGTGTGTGTGTGTGTGTGTGTGTGTGTATGTGGGTGTGCTACTCCAAACTCAGGTACTTTATGTAGTGTTAGTTACTTCTAACTAAATGATAGACACGGAGAGTCATATTTGGATGCACGCATGAAGCTCCACTTTATTCAAGTCCCCTGTAAACTATATCCCCCACCTAACCACAAGGGGGAGTATAATACCATGTAACCTATAAATGCATCATTGCTACACTTTACCTGCTTTATTTGAGTGTGAGTGTGTGTGTGTGGGCGTGTGTGTGCTACTCCATGCTCAGGTACTTTACCTGCTTTATTTGAGTGTGTGGGTGGGTGGGTGGGTGGGTGGGTGTGTGTGTGTGTGTGTGTGTGTGTGTGTGTGTGTGTGTGTGTGTGTGTGTGTGTGTGTGTGTGTGTGTGTATGTGGGTGTGCTACTCCAAACTCAGGTACTTTACCTGCATTATTTGAGTGTGTGGGTGGGTGTGTGTGTGTGTGTGTGTGTGTGTGTGTGTGTGTGTGTGTATGTATGTGTATGTGGGTGTGCTACTCCAAACTCAGGTACTTTACCTGCGTTATTTGAGTGTGTGGGTGGGTGTGTGTGTGTGTGTGTGTGTGTGTGTGTATGTGGGTGTGCTACTCCAAACTCAGGTACTTTACCTGCTTTATTTGAGTGTGTGTGTGTGTGTGTGTGTGTGTGTGTGTGTGTGTGTGTGTGTGTGTGTGTGTGTGTGTGTGCTACTCCAAACTCAGGTACTTTACCTGCTTTATTTGAGTGTGTGTGTGTGTGGGCGTGTGTGTGCTACTCCATGCTCAGGTACTTTACCTGCTTTATTTGAGTGTGTGTAGGTGTGTGTGTGCTACTCCAAACTCAGGTACTTTAGCTACTTTGAGTGTGTATGTGCAACTGGTACACTGAGCTCCATTGTATTAGGTGCCCTTATAACTGTACTTATAAGTTACTAATCATTCGTCAGTCAGTTCTTTGTGCTGAGAAGTTAACTGAGTCAATGACCTGTTTTGAAGGGAAAAAAATGAATAGGTCAAGTTTGGAGTGTGTGTATGTGTGCGTGTGCGTGCATGCATGTGTGTGTATCTTCAGTCCAGTCACTCAGCTGCCTGATAAAATGATCTGTGTGTTCGTACTGTTGGTCTGTAGGCTGCAGATTTGAAGAAGAGGAGACAACAGCTGAGTGAGGAAGAAGATGATGTTGAGAAGGGGATAGAAGTGCGTGTGAGTGTGAGTGTGTGTGTGTGTGTGTGTGTGTGCGTGTGTATCTGAGAGTGTGTGGCCAGGTGTTTGTGTGTGTGTATCTGAGAGTGTATGACCAGGTGTGTGTGTGTGTGTTTGTCATTGTGAACTGTTATACTAGGTTGTGTGTGTGTGTGTGTGTGTGTGTGTGTGTGTCCCAGGCTCTCTCACGTGTCCTGAGAGAACGGGATAGTCTGCGTGCGGAGCTGGACAGACTAAGAGATGAGAGGAAGAGAGAAAGGGAGGAGCTGGAAAAAGAGAGAGAGGGAAGGAGGAGGGAGAGGGAGGAGAGCAGAAGGATGATGGAGGAGAGAGAGAAGCTACTGAGCAATACAGTGCTTCTACAGGATAGATGTGATGAACTCCACAGAAGGCTCAGGTAACACACACACACACACACACACCCATATATACACACACACACACCCACACCCCCATATACACACAAACATGCTATAATACACATCCTGAAGACTTGGGTAATGTATACGTATACCAACTTCTGTCGATGCGCTGGAGGTTTAGATAATATACACACGCATACGCATGTGTGGGCACACACACACACACACACACACACACACACACACACACACACACACACACACACACACACACACACACACACACACACACACACACACAGACACACTAGCTTTGACCGAGTCAGTACTGGTCTCTGGTGACACAAATACACGGTACACAGAGTGTGTACATGTACAGATCTGTGTTGGTGTGGTTTGTGTCTGTCAGCGAGGTGGAGCAGAGAGAGCATGGAGACGATAACCTGGAGAGAAAGAAACAGGAGGAGAGCAAGGAGAAGAGCAGAGAGAAGGAGGGCTCCCTCGGAGTGGAGGAAATGGAACCTCCTCTCTCCCCTGTGCCCACCTCCCACAACAACCACAGCAGCATAGACGAGTATGTGGGGGTGTGTGTGTGTGGGTGGGGAGGGAGGCTGTCCAATTGTATGTATTTATCATATGTTTATATACTCGTTTGTAATCTCCTCTCTCTCTCTCTCTCTCTTTCTCTCTAGCTTGCGGGAGTATATCTCGTGTGAAGGTGTTTCTCTGCAGAGAGCAAGACAGTTCTTAGAGAAAGAGACCAGCTGTCTGAGAGTGAGACAAGCGGCACTAAGGACGGCCCACCCCAGCCCGCAGAGGTCCGCTGCAGGAGGTTCTGCTCAGCCTCTCTGCCAGGTCCGTCAAGTCTAGTCAGTTTTATTTATAAAGCGCTTTTTACAAAACATGGTGTCACAAAGCAGCTTCACGAGCGCATGGGTCCAGATCCCTAATGAGCAAGACGGGGGCGAGTGTGGCAGAGACAAACTCCCTAGGTGGATTAGGAAGAAACCTTGGGAGGACCAAGACCCAAAAGGGAAGCCATGCTCCATTGGCCCAGCAACTTTAAGTTCATATTTATAGTCCTGTGTCTATCTGAGCAGTCACAGTCTCTCCAATATGGATGCTGGGCCTCAGGTAGGATGCTGGCCGTATTGGCACATGCATCCACAGCATCAGCACATCCACTGGCAACCCAGAGCATCTTCTAGCTGCTTTATGGAATTGTCTTTGTAGAAACATGTAGTCAAGATACAGAATGCAGGTTAAATATGTAAAATCAAATTAAACTTCCATATATATAGTACACGTGCCAGTGATTTAGCATGTGGCTCCAACTAAACTTTTAGCAGGAGATTCAAGTGTTACTGAAAAGCCATCTAGTGTAATAAGAAGATTCGACCAATTGCTTCTTGCAGTCTTGGATCCAAGAAGTAACACCTCAGTTTTATCAGAATTTAGAAGAAGAAAATTAGACGCCATCCAGTTCTTTATTTCTTGGATGCAGTTGTCAGTTTTGGTAGTAGTATTGACATCATCCAAATTAGAAGATATATATAACTGAGTATCATCTGCATAGCAATGGAAGCTAATACCATGCCTACAAATGCTTTCTAGCATATATAATAGAATAACATGGGACCCAATACAGATCCTTATGAGCATTCATTATTTTCAAGTACAAATTGGTAACAATCGCTCAGGTAGGATTTGAACCAGGAGAGTGATTGACCTTTATCTGAGAATATTAAGAGATTTTAAGACTACTTTAGACGGTTTCAGTGCCGTGGTGGGTCTAAGCACGTTAGGTCTTGCAGTGCCTACAGCCATGTAGCCAGGTCAGATGGGAGACAGTAGGAAGCATGAGTGTAGTTCCTCTTAGATGTTCTGCTCCCCTGTGCTGTAGGAGGTGAGTGAGCAGGAGAAGCTGAGGGAGACGGTCCAGAAGGACCACACGCTCCTGAGAAAGAAGGAGGAGAGACTCAGCCAGCTGGAGACGTCACTGACAGAGGAGGTAATACACACACACACACACACACACACACGCGTATGCCTGCACCCACACACTTACGTACAAACCCACATTAATACCTATCTGGGCTTTACAATGTTTTTCTCAGCTGTCATGTGATGAAGGCGAGCGGCTGGTGGGAGATCGGAGAGTCTCATTTGATGTCAGAGACTCAGAGACGAGCAGAGACGAGTATGGCCAAGAGGAGACGAGTGAGAGACAAACTCTGAATGCACAACACGCACACACGGGTAGACATTTTGAGAAGGCACTAATTTTGGTTTTCACAAAGTTTACTACCATAGTTTTTTTATGGTGGCAATTTGTATTGATTCTAGATTGTGAAGAGTGATTAGATGAATTGCAATTAATTGCAAAGTCATTCCCTGTGATGAAAATGACCTTTTACAATACAAAATTACAATACAAAATTATTGCATTACGGCTCCTCCATTTCAGTTAATGGAGATCATTTCAGTGATGATCTCGTTAGCTCAGGAGATAAAAAGTTGATGAGGATAAGACAGCTGACATCAATCCGTCATGCTGATTAGAAGAGAAGACTGGTTGCTTTAAAAGGGTAGTGGTGCGTTTACGTTTTCTCCTGTTAACCATGGTCACCTCCAAGGAAACACGTTCAGTCATCATTGCATCAAAAGGGTTTCACAGGCAAGGACAGTGTGGCTTGTACGATGCACCCCAATCAACCATTTATCCAGTCACTAAGGACTTTGGGGAGAGTGCTTCAAGTTGCATGAAGGAGGCTTCAGGAAGCGTCTCTTACTGGAGCGTCTCCTACAGGAGCGTCTCCTACAGAGGAGGCAGCTATGAGCCTCCTCACATCATCAAAGTGTGGGGTCACTCCCAATGTTGCCTAAGCAAAGCACAGCCATGAATAAGGGAAGGTATCAAAACATCCTTCCAGAACAACTTCTCCCAACGATTCAGGAGCAGTTTAGCAACAAACAATTATGGACTGTTAATAATTGTACTTCATTATATCACATAAACATTTGACAAAAGGTTCTTAAAAAAATAAACTGAGGAAGCAAACTGTGAAAACTAAAAATTTGCCCACAACTGTAAACAGCTCTAGAGTCCACTCTGGTCTTGTTGGTTCATAGTTGTCTGATGTTTTTATCTCTCTAGCAGTAATACACCCAAACCCTGGTCTTCCTCTCTGTTTCAGCACATGCAGTGCCAGTGAAAGTGCAGCAGTTAGCAGAGTCCCTGCAGCAGATCTCTGGCCAGCTGAACACAGTGCTGGGTGCACTGGGATCTCTCACTGGGAGGACCGTCCAGCCCCTCCCTCAGCCACCTCCGTCCTCCTCCTTCCCTCCTGCCCCGTCCTGGGCATGGACACCAAGCCCCGCCTCCTCTTCATTGGCCAATCAGAACAGTTTCTTACACTGTTCTGTCCCAAAAACACATGGGTCTGACCTTCATTTGAACTCCCACTGGAGCAAACTCTTCCCTGGTACGTAGAGACAGACACACCCCAAACATTAGCAGTGATGAGCAGTGGTCACCTCAGTGGGCTGCAGTAACTTTCACTAATGCTTCATTTCTTCATCACTCGTAAAACCTTTAAAATACAAATAGAAAACTTCTGCCTCTCCCTCAAGCACAAACCAGTCACTGCTGGATTTATAGCCTTTTTTGCATAGTTGATGACCTCCATTGATTTTCTGTGCTTGGACAATGCCGATCTTTTCCAGTGCAAGTGTGATGCAGTGTAGAGACCTGCTTCAGATTAGCTTCAATCTAAACCACACTACCTGTATTAAGACTGCTCTGATTTTAGGAGTTTCCATGGATACCAGTGCCCGCTATCCCATGAGGGCTACCAGAGCATATAGTGGATACACTCCAGCAAGGTGACTACACACACTTGCACACCTGTGCAGGCTCGCTCACAATCTCTCACTCTCACTCACAGGGTCAGTGCTGCTGTTGATTTTGAAAGGAAAATTGATGAACTCATACAGTGCTTTTCCATTATGTGTGTGTGTGTGTGTGTGTGTGTAGTCTCTCCTCTGAGCTAGATAGCCAGAGGCTGCAGAGACTGATTGAAGACAACAAAAGGTGGCTGGAATCACAACGCAAAGACCCAAATGTGTATCCTTTCACAATCTCTCTCTCCCCCTCAGCTTATACACATGTACGTATCACACACAAACCAGTACGGGAACAGAATGCATCATATTTTCACACACACTCTCTTGCACCCTTGTACTCTCCTGAACCTCTGCCCAGGCCTCTCTTCACACGCTACCCAGCTGCCCCACCCACCAATGGGCTGGTCCAGCTCGGCCTGGACGAGAACAATCAGATCAAGGTCTACCATTACCGAAGAGGCACAACCCACTGATGTCCGTGTATGTCCAATGCAAACATCAGTGGATAGACAGAATACAAACATGCCATCAGCATGTACACATTACAGGTGATGTTGCTGACAAAGTCAAGTCAGATTTAGCGTAGTACTTTGAAATTCTTTTTTGATAAAAACATTTCTCATCTAATTGAAATTCAGATGGCATATCTAACTGTAATTAGTGATTAAGGTATTTCTGCCTACATAACACATTGCAGTGGTGGATTATACTTATTAAGATGGCGGTGGCAGTGTTGGATGTGGCTAAAACGAGCTGGAACGTCGTCTTTCCTGCAGGTGCTGAACCTGCGCTCTGGCGTGTCCCGCATGGCGGTGGTGTCCTTGAGGGAGTTGTACTCCAGCCTGCAGAAAGTGATGGACCAGGAAGTGGAGGCTACAGCTAAGGTCCTCCTCCACAAAGCAGCGGAGTCCAATGCCTTCATCAGGCAGGACATGGACACAGCTCTGGACAGCATGGTGCAGAACTGCACCCCCATTCGGAGCATGAACGCCCTTCTCGCTGGAGGACTCTGGTCAGTTAGCCTGCAGTGAGCTTTAAACTGTGGCTTTCAGATAGCAACAACAGTCACAAGAAGCTAACACAGCACTAATTTTGGCTGCTGTTTTTACCTCTCCAATGTTCTTTCAAAATATTGCCCTGGCCTATATCAATATTTTTAGTTATTTATCCTCTTATATGTTATTTTTATTGCGTTCCATCTCCGCTCTGCTGATCCAAACTGCCCTTCACAATGCTTCAAAAATAGGCTAGTTAGCTAGCTCACAGAGGACATACAAACATTTTCTGTTTAAAAATACACATGTACACTAACTGGTGCAAGCTAAGCAATCGAATAGAATATGATCATTTGATTGTGCACTTAGATCATACATAAGGGTTTTAAGTTTCTTTATAGAAGCTAAAAGTTGTACTGTATACATTGATTGGATGGATTAATAGTTATTACTATTATTATAATAGTTATTTTTTTCCTTCTGTTTTCCTCAAAAGTAATCTGAATGCTGCAGTAAGAAATTGTACTGCTCGGCATTTGGCTACTTTGGTAGAGAAGATTGGTGCTGGCCGCTTATTGTCTGGGGCGAAAGACGTCACACCGCAAATTATTCCTGCAGTCTCCAAGTTGGCACAGGACTCTTCACAAGAAACCAAGTTAGTACTGGGATCAGAACGAGAATTCTACAAAGCTTATTCAGTTTCCCAGATAGTAATATTTTGCTGATTCTTTTAGTCTCCTAGTCTGATACTCTGAAGTCAGCAAATGCTGCTAAATTGTAGAGTAATAGATACACTATCGTGTTTTCTAGACACAGACAGCCTTGTAAAATTGTGCTGGTAAGATAAATGGTCAGTGTGCTGTGAGTTACGGGTCCCTCACGGTTCTCTCCTGTTTTGGGGTCTGTTCCTCGTCTCAGGCGCTTGGGCCGGCGTATCCTGCTGTTCCTGTCCTCCCACCACGACTTTGATAAGATGGTGGAAAAGTACATCCCTGCCAAAGACCTGGCAACCATCAGGGACACTGTCCTCACTCTGAAATCCAAGGTAGCGATTCATGATTGGATAAATGATGAGGATTTTTTATCCCATCCACTATGCCCCATGTTAACTCATTAAACAAATGTATGTGTAGACATCAAAAAACTATTCTTTCAGAAAGTCATTCCACTGATATGCTAAGAGATGCCAGATATAAAAAAGATAAAAGATTTACCAGAAATACTATAATTCTTATATTCATTAATAATATTTATAATATTGATAATAATCATTCCAGAGAGTTACCATAGTTACCAAATACTGTCACTTTAATTGAATGAAATCTTTCTAGGTTAAGAAAATGCTTCTGTAATAACCCAGTGCTGTCCAGGGTTGATTTATTGATCATTGTTCCTTTTAAATGTTCTTTTTATAGAGCTGGTTAGGGAACTTTACCCCTGCAAGCCACAACTGGTTGAGCAGAAGGTGCTCCCTCTGCTCTGGTAGCTCCTGGGGACCTCCAGCAACAGTGGTACGGTCCATGGGAGGGGTGGAAGCGTGAGGGGGCCACTGTCCACCTATGCCCTTCATGCCCACATGGGCCCCGCGCTGCTGGACTGCGCTGGTTCCCAACCTTCCAATATCCGCAAGAGCCTAAGAGAGATTGTGAAGAACCTCCCGACCACATGAGAGCTGCCAGCCAGACCTCCAGACAAAAATAAAGCCCAACATGGATTCTACTTGAGGATGGAGATGTTTGTGCATTTCTTACTGTGCCTGCACTCTAAATGAAAGAGAGAGGAAGAAAGTCAAACGTTTTTAACATTTTGAATTAGCAGAAAGCTAAATCCTTAAACTCAGAAGTCCTTTTAAATAAGGAGCACAGATTTTAGTGAATCACATCAGGTTTAACACACCTAGGAGCTCTGCTCTTTTTGCACTTTGAAATACTAACACTTATGATAACTGTTGTCATGGTGACTATAGATATATATTGTTCTATGATTGTTATTTTCTGTTGACATATCCTGAGGTAACTGTGCAGAATGTAATTTATCACATACACAAGAAACAAGGATCTGGGGGGTATTCCACGAAGCGAGCTAACTCAGTAAGCCGGGCTTTTTAAGACAAGCCTGGCTCATTTTGCTCAAATTCGGTTCCACGAAAGAGGCTAGACTTGAGCCTCGCTCAGTTACTACAGCAACATATACGTTTGAACTAACCTGCTCTGTACCAGGCTAGAGTTGAGGCTTAGCTTAGCGGGACCGCTTCTATTGGCTGAGCAGCGTGATGTCAGTCTCGCCATCCGGGAAACTGAATTGAGGAACAAGGTTCCACTGCAGTTCTATCCATTAAATTGCTGTGGATGTAGCATATAATATCATATCTTTATACATTTAATTGAGTACTGTAATTATTAGTTTGGAATGATTGCAGGTTATTATTATCAAAATTTAATAATTATATTTCCAAATGCAATATATATATTTCGATCTTAAGAGTACATATTCATTGTTAATCAGTGAGGTTTCTGCACATTTTAATGTATTGGTTTAATCTTCACAAATTCAGGTCAGTGTAAAATGGAATACAGTGTCTAATCGCAGTTATGGTGCAGAAACATACATTAGTATAAACTATATCACAAAAAATACAATTCTTTGTACCTGAGTATTAATAATTATTAATACTGAGTAATTTAGGTGGATACTTTTAGGTATATATTTATCCCCATACTTCCTCTTTTGTGTTCAAATTACAAGCAAATCATATCACTCTGCAATTTACATATGTTCAGTATAAATAATGTAAATGTGTGGTTAACTTAATGGTGCAAAAAGGAAATGGACACAGACAACTACCTTACCAAGATTTTCATACAGGTGATACAAATAATCCAAAATGTAGGCTATAAAAGAGCAGCTAACAGTGAAGGCTGAAGGCTGATTGACCATGGCATGCCCATTTGTAGAGAATCCAGTAGATGAGGGAGCGTGTATAGTGTGCAGAGCATTCATGCTACCAGCTCCAAGGTCATTCCAGGACAGGACAGATCCACTGGGCTTTCCAGATGACTACTTATTTGTTCAGAAGACACAGTATTATATATCTTTGTAAATTACTGGGGCCATATATTGAGAAGACCACTAGACGTAGTAAAGCTCTTACCAAACCCCAAACGGTCTGTATCGCTTTGCGCTTCTTTGCCAGTCGTGCATTTCTGTACAGCATTGGGGATGCATAACATCTTAGTAAGGCAACGGTCTGCCGTGAAATTCGAAAGGTTTACCTTGCGCTTAAGCGTTTCCTTAATATATTCATCAAATTCCCTGGTCACAGAGGCATCCTTCCCATCCTTTTCAGAACAGCTGGCATGTATTCATGAGAAGTAGTGTTGGTTTGATCATTAACTTGGAGTCAATCAATCAATCAAATTTTATTTATATAGCGCTTTTTACAACAGTTGTTGTCACAAAGCAGCTTTACAAGTGGCGAGTCCTAGCCCCCAGAGAGCAAGCCAAGGGCGACAGTGGCAAGGAAAAACTCCCTAGTTTTTTTGCATGAGGAAGAAACCTTGAGAGGAACCAAGACTCAGGGGGGGAACCCATCCTCCTCTGGCCGACACCGGTCACCATGACAACAACAACAATTTAGACAGAAAGAAAATAAAGAAAAGGAAAAGATGTAGTAATGTCCATCATGGTGTAGGTTTATCCGGTCAGGCAGTAGGGGGCTGGCACTGGAGTTAAATGTATACGACTTTAACAGATGCTCTTATCCAGAGCACTTACCAAAGTGCTTTGTATTCATCTTAATCAACTATTTCATGCTAAAATTCATTCAATTCAAAACGCATTGAATTCTCTAGGATTTTCAAATGTCATTGGTGCTATAGACTGTACTCACATCTGGATAAAGGCTCCATCTGTACCCATGGAGGCAGACTATGTGAACCAAAAAATTATTTCACAGCATCAATGTACAGGTACATGCAAGTTTTGCCTACCCAACAGAAAATGTAAAGCATGTCAGTTCATGGGTTTGAACAACTTTCACCCTTTGTCACTTTTGCCATTGTTCTAAATGGTTTGCACCAGCCAATTTCTATTCTCCAACATTGAGGTAAAATGGCCCGGCTCGGTGCACAATATTTCGTGCCTCCTCACTGGCACAGAGGTTTGCCCAAGGTAAGAACACTCCAACCACACAAAATAGTGCAGATTTGGCCTCAGTGTTTAACTCTTCTCCTTATAATTGTAGGTGCTTTTCCTGGCTTATTGCTTAGGGATAGGGGTTACCCCTGCCAACCTTTTCTCCTTACCCCATATGCAGACCCTACAACAGATGCAGAGAGGAGGTTCAATCGTGCACATTCTAAGACAAGGGCATGCAGTGAGATGGCATTTGGACAGTTAAACAGCAGATTTAACTGCTTGCGCCATCTCAGAGTCACCCCTGAGAGAGCCTGTGATATCGTAGCACCCTGTGCAGTTTTGCACAATGTGGCAATACTGCAAAAAGAAGAAATGCCAAGAGTGCAGTTGGAGCAATGGGAAGATGGCATTTTAATTGCAGACCACATGGATGGTAGAGCTATGAGGGACATGTATGCAAACACTTACTTTGGTTAAGGGAATATTTTGTTTGCATTTGTTCATTAACACTATTAACATAAAACAAGACGGCTTTTTTTTTGGAAAGAGAAATTTATTAATTGTCTTGCTGAGCCTGTGGACAGAAGAAACTTTGATTTACTTATCTTGCAAAAACAAGCATATTAAAGTGAGACCTTTTTGCAAATACTCACATTTTTCTCCATTTTCTTTATTTCAAGCTCCAACTTCCATATTTTTAGTTTTTTGTATTGCAGATCTGCTTTTTTACATTCTATATCTTGGAGCAAGAACCTTTTGTAGATCTCACTAATCTCAGATTCCTTTAAGACTGAAGTATAGTCAAGATTGAGAAGTATTTATTCATGTTGAACTGCATAACTACTACTCACGTGTTCTCTTGCAGAGGTGTGAGCTCTGGACATGGAGGCCTGAGGGTCTTCTCTCTGTTCTTCCATTTCCTTTAAATACAACACAAATCATGAGATCACACAGCACATTAACAGACAGATACATAGACACACACGCCTTACAGAACAGGCAGACACTGTGTCCTCATTCTCCTGTACCATCCTGGATGGTCCGGCAATCTCCCCCTGCAAACAACAAATTAAGACACATAAATGTTAACGATCCTCAGGGTTCAGTCATAAGAAATAGGCTCGTTTATGGTACTCACATCATTGTCAAATACAGGAGGGTCTAAAAGAGTCCGCACACCCCCCACCACTGTAGTCATCAAGAATACAATAATACTATGATGTAGCCTGTAAGAACAAACATGTAAAATCTGAGAAACAACTGAACCTACCTTTAACATAAGGCTGTGTATCATGAGGACAGACAGGATCAGATGATGTTCCTCCTTCAATTCCCACAATGATGGGGTGTCCGCTGTTTTGCTCTAAAGCAAGGTCTTCTGCAGGAGTGAGGGCTGCTACAGGAGGCCCACCACCAGCAGCAGCAGTAGCAGTAGCAGTTTTCTTTCTGGTTGCTAAAATATTTTATATAGTTATTTAATATGGTGTTTTACCTTTTCCTGCACATTGGACTAATCAACTGTACTTACCATTCTGGAGTATATTTTTATATTTCACCTTGACCTGCTGCCACGTTCTCTTAACCCTGCTCATGTTACTTTTAAATCATGAAATTATTATTAACATTATTAATTTACTATAACACTTTTAAAATGCCAATGAATGGATTAAATTACACTACCGTTCAAAAGTTTGGGGTCACTTAGAAATGTTCTTATTTTTGAAAGAAAAGCTGTTTTTTTTTTTTTTCAATTTAGCTAACATTAAATGCATCAAAAATACACTCTATACATTATTAATGTGGTAAATGACTATTCTAGCTGTAAACATCTGGTTTTTAATGCAATATCTACATAGATGTATGGAGACCCATTTCCAACAACCATCACTCCAGTGTTCTAATGGTACATTGTGTTTGCTAACTCTGTAAGGAGGCTATTGGATATTTAGAAAACCCTTGAAAACCCTTGTGCAAGTAGGTTAGCACAGCTGAAAACAGTTTTGCTGATTAGAGAAGCTATAAAACTGACCTTCCTTTGAGCTAGTTGAGAATCTGGAGCATTACAATTGTTGGTTCGATTAAAATCACAAAATGGCCAGAAAAAAACAACTTTCAATTGAAACTCGACAGTCTATTCTTGTTCTGAGAAATGAAGTCTATTCCATGCAAGACATTTTGCAAGAAACTGAAGATTTCCTACAATGGTGTGTACTACTCCCTTCAGAGGAGAGCACAGACAGGCTCTAACCAGAGTAGAAGGAGAAGTGGAAGGCACCGCTGCACAACTGAGCAAGAAGACAAGTACATTAGAGTCTCAGGTTTGAGAAATCGACGCCTCACAGGTCCTCAACTGGCAGCTTCATTAAATAGTACCCGCAAAATGCCAGTGTCAACGTCTACAGTGAAGAGGCGACTCCGGGATGCTGGCCTTCAGGGCAGAGTGGCAAAGAAAAAGATTAATATGGGCAAAATAACACAGACATTGGACAGAGGAAGATTGGAAAAAAGTGTTATGGACAGATGAATCAAAGTTTGAGGTGTTTGGATCACACAGACGAACATTTGTGAGACGCAGAACAACTGAAAAGATGCTGGAAGAGTGCCTGACACCATCTGTCAAACATGGTGGAGGTAATGTGATGGTCTGGGGTTGCTTTGGTGCTGGTAAAGTGGCAGATTTGAACAAGGTAAAGGGGATTTTGAATAAGGAAGGCTATCACTCCATTTTGCAACACCATGCCATACCCTGTGGACAGCGCTTGATTGGAGCCAATTTCATCCTGCAACAGGACAATGACCCAAAGCACTCCTCCAAATTATGCACAAACTATTTAGAGAAGAAGCAGGCAGCTGGTGTTTTATCGGTAATGGAGTGGCCAGCGCAGTCACCAGATCTCAACCCCATTGAGCTGTTGTGGGAGCAGCTTGACCGTATGGTACGAAAAAAGTGCCCATTAACCCAATCAAACTTGTGGGAGCGGCTTCTGGAAGCATGGGGTGAAATTTCTCCAGATTACCTCAGCAAATTAACAGCTAAAATGCCAAAGGTCTGCAATGCTGTAATTGCTGCTAAGGGAGCATTCTTTGACGAAAGCAAAGTTTAAAGTAGAAAATTATTTCAAATTAAAAAAAAAAAACATTATTTCTACCTTGTCAATGTCTGGACTATATTTCTATTCATTTTGCAACTCATTTGATAAATAAAAGTATGAGATTTCAGGGAAAACACAAAATTGTCTAGGTGACCCCAAACTTTTGAACGGTAGTGTATATGCTCACGCATTTAATCTGTCTGCAATATTATGCCAAGCAGCTTCTCTGGCTTTATTAATACAGGATGTGTTGCCTTTCTTCATAATAACGTGTTTATATTCCTCATAAAGACGTATGAGCAGCTCCTGTTCAGCAGAAGAAAAAAAAAGCTGCTCGTTTCTTCAGCTCTTTCGACATTTTCTTGCCTTTTCGAATATCGATTAGTGAGGCTGTGTAAATACTGTGTGCACGCGCATGATTGCCAATTACAAAAGCCTGGCTTGAATTAGCGGGAATAGGTTGCGTCTGGATTTCGTTAGTGGAACGGAACTAGACGGAAGTGAACTGTTTGGCTAACTCAAGCGAGGCTCACTCTAATAAGCGCCGCTTTCATAAGCTCGCTTCGTGGAATAGCCCCCTGGTCAGCTAACGAGCTATCCAAACGCTAACGCAAATCATCCAGGATAATCCAGTCACATAAGAGGAAATATAATTAACTATACTGATAGGCTACCAAAAAAGTAGGCGTGTCCCGCGTGTCTTTGCTCCCCACCGCAAACTTCAAGGCAACCAATTAACCCTAATAAGTTCAATCTACTTAAAAAACAGAGGTAACTCGTTGCCTCAAAAAAATTTAGTAATGGCTTCTGTCAAAACTAATATAATTGAGTTGTATGGATACAACTCATACTTATATGATTTAAATAGAGTGAACTAATCAAAAGTTGAAATTACTCAATTTACTCAATTTTAAATTACTCAGTTTCTTTTACTTGTTAATTTAACTTTTGTTATGATTTTGAGTTTTTTGCTTAGCACTAGCATTAGCAACAATATATTTTGCTTACCCTTTAAACATAATATAGGAATTAAATGTAACTATTGTTTTAAATGTGTCCGAGCTGTGAACCCGAGAGAGGGGCCTTAGGAAATCATGATGCGTAAGGAGTTTAAACGAGAAGGTGATTGCTCAAGCAGAAGTGGTGAACTAATAATGCTGACATGGGTGAAACATGAATGTATGACATCCTGATGTATGGTGACCTCGGGTCAAGCAGACAGTCCAGAGACAGGAACCATATGTATAAGAGATGTTAGGTTTGGAGACAAAGAGAGAAGTCTTGTTTGTTCGAACAACAATACCATGTAAGGCATAGAAGCAGATCTGTGAGTTTGGGGCGTGGAGAAATCGTATATAAAGACGGCATGTACAAACACTTGTTGGGTCTCTCTGATGTTAGAATGTGAGATCCCCAGAGATATCTCTGTTTTAATAAAGGCATTTTTGCTATTGCTATAATTTTGGTATGTGGTTCCTGCTACAGTATTAATCACTACACAGTTACAAATAACTTAAGAGATACTTATGAGATTTTTTATTATTAATACTTAATTGTTATAATTATTGTAAATGAACTTCACTGACAACACTGGTTTCATAGATATGAACTTGTTTATTATCATTTGGCATCAAATAACATTTTAAACCATTACTGCTTTCAGTCAAAAGCAAAACAGTGTGCTTCATACAAAAGATCAAGTGAATGACAAGACATAGGCTATAACGTGACATGAACAGAGATTCCTCAAATCAGTGCTTTTAAGCAATAAAGTTATTTTTGAGCAATAAAATGCTTGCCTTGCACAACATAAAATTAGAGAGAGAGAGAGAGAGAGAGAGGAAGCATTTTCATTTATTTACTTCAAACAAGCTAAAATAAACACCAACTTTACATCCTGCTGGTAGTGAGTGTATTTCTAACTAAAATTTCTGCTAAATTCTAAGAAATCCTTTAGTTTTTTTACGACTGCTAACATGCGTTTCCCAATACTTGAGATACATTTTTAAAACTCTAACACAGCAACACATTTACTGAATGCTAACGTTAGCAGCAAGCTAGCATTATCAGCAATCTATCCAAATTAATACATTGCTAACACATGTATAAAACAGTTCATTCCTGCCACACAATCTAATTGGTTAAGAACTGCTCTAACCGATCAGATATTTCACCATAACGCCACAGCTGTGATGAAGAATACAATAGTCGTCTTTATTTCGTGTCTGCATTATCACACACTGTTAACCCTAATAAGCTCAATCTACATTAAAAAACAGAGGTATTGAGTTGTATGGATACAATTCATACTTATATGATTTAAATAGAGTGAACTAATTAAAAGTTGAAATTACTCAATTTAAAATTACTCAGTTGCTTTTACTTGTTAATTTAACTACACAATTACAAATACCTTAAACTATTAAGAAAGAACTGCTTACAGTTAATACATCAAGTTTTTAATACTTTTACTTATGAGATTTTTTATTATTAATACTTAATTGTTATAATTATTGTAAATGAACTTCACTGACAACACTGGTTTCATAGATATGAACTTGTTTATTATCATTTGGCATCAAATAACATTTTAAACCATTACTGCTTTCAGTCAAAAGCAAAACAGTGTGCTTCATACAAAAGATCAAGTGAATGACAAGACATAGGCTATAACGTGACATGAACAGAGTTTCTATAATAAAGTTATTTTTGAGCAATAAAATGCTTGCTAACGTTAGCAGCAAGCTAGCATTA
The DNA here is from genome assembly GCF_052324685.1 of Brachyhypopomus gauderio. NCBI lineage: Eukaryota > Metazoa > Chordata > Actinopteri > Gymnotiformes > Hypopomidae > Brachyhypopomus > Brachyhypopomus gauderio. Next base: position 1,953,418 of record NW_027506866.1, on the reverse strand, counting down.
TCAGCAATCTATCCAAATTAATACATTGCTAGCACATGTATAAAAGAGTTAGTTCCTGCCACACAATCTAATTGGTTAAGAACTGCTCCAACCGATCAGATATTTCACCATAACGCCACAGCTGTGATGAAGAATACAATTGTCTTTATTTTGTGTCTGCATTATCACACAATGTTAAAAAGCTTCTCCAAGTCACGTGTTTGCCAAAAGTTTAATAGACACGAATTAGTTCGGCGCCCCACACACAGGACGTATACGGTGTACATGTAATGTCACAGAAATTCAGTGGATAGAATTATTAGTAGGAAGTATCATGTATTGATTTTTTATTGCAAAGGCCCTAATGGGGAAAATACCTTTATATATTTCTAATCTACTTCCATTTCAATCTAATTTATCTTATTTATATAATACAAAATCACAAAATAAGTTGCTCTTAGATAGCCCATTAGAAAGAACAGAGTTGGTCATGGTGAGCGGTGTCGGCCAGAGGAGGATGGGTTCCCCCCCTGAGTCTTGGTTCCTCTCAAGGTTTCTTCCTCATGCAAAAAACTAGGGAGTTTTTCCTTGCCACTGTTGCCCTTGGCTTGCTCACTGGGGGCTAGGACTCGGCACTTGTAAAGCTGCTTTGTGACAACAACTGTTGTAAAAAGTGCTATATAAATAAAATTTGATTGATTGATTGATTGAGTTGGGGAAAATGGCTTTTTCATTGTATGCGCCTTATGTTTGGAATGAGCGTCAAGCTGTCTTAAACCTAGGCTTCTTACCCTCTCTGAAATTGTGTTGTGTATAGAAGTATTGTGTGTCATTGTGTATAATTGTTTTGTTCTGCAAATATTGGCCAGGACTCCCTGGGAGAAGAGTTATTGTAACTCAGTGAGATTCCTCCTGGTTGAATAAATGTTAAATAAAAATAAATATATAAAACAGATGATGCATCTGAAATAAACATAATTTAAAAACAAGATACTAAAATAGGCTAAAACAAACAAAAATGGACTAACAAACAAACAAAAAAGCCCAGACACTGCAGTATTGAAATTCTGTAATAAAGTCATTTTTTTCAGGTAAGAAGAGCCTGCTGAGGGGTAGTTCAAAGTCAAAGTCAACTTTATTGTCAAATCTGTGATACGTGCAGGACATACACAGGATTGAAATTACGTTACTCTCAGACTCCATAGTGCAGCGGTAAACATTTACTTAAAATTAACATTAACTAAAACAGTAAAAAAAGGAATAGTACAATAGTAACGGTAAGTACAATAGTAAAGATAAAAATATAGCTGAGTTGTTTATATATATAATAAAATAAATAGAGGTCTCTGAAATTTACATTCAAGTAAGTGGCGTATGCAGCAGTAAGTAAACATACTGTATGTGCAAAGTGAATGTATGAGGAATCTGGTGTAATTACGATTAAAGTGAACGTATGCAATGAATTAGAAATATAATGTGCAAATGTAACAGGAGTGCAAATTGAAGAAAGAGCAGGGAGTGAGTTGATCCTCCTGACTGGTGGACTGGTGCCAGGGGGATCTGCCTCCTGAACTGTCATGAGATCACAACAGATCCTGGACCTGTAGGAGGAGCCAAGACACAAAATGGCAGTGAGATATCAATACTCCCAGCTGAACTACTCTCTGGACTACACCTGGTTGCAGCATGTGGATAAGACAACAGGGCAAAGATAAGATTTTCTATGGGGCAGTGTGAAGTGTGACGGCAGCTGCAGCGTGAGAAGGCAAACTGCTCTACAGACGCTCTACCTGGCTCAGAGAGGCTGAAACTTGGAGGACGCGGCTCTGTGTCTCTCGGCGCCGGGCAGGGCTGCTCTGGCAGAAGGCACAACCGAGGTCTTTTTGGACCATCCCGGAGGCCGCGGCGCTCTATTCTATAAGGAGATGCGAGACAGTGATCAACGACTGCGACCTGTCGACAGAGCCGGAGGGGAGGGAGAGGCAGAGCGCGTGGGACTCACCCGGTGGGATGACCATGGCCAGCGACTTGGGCAGGGTGGCGGCGTTTTCCACAAAGGTGGGCAGGCGCCTGGGGCTGAGCGGGCTGCAGGTGTCCGAGTCCCGCACGGTCACACAGCTGTTGACGTCCACCCGCTTGTTCACGCCGCAGCTAGGGAGGAGTGTTTAAATCCACAAAGTGAGCAAACAGAAGGGTGACCGTTTCAACACAGAGCAAACACAGAGCTCAGAGGCACAGGAGGCGGAGCAAAGGAGTTCGTGGGGAGGGCACCTGGTGGGATTGTCCTTGCCCTCGGTCTCGCTGGAGATGGTGATTATTCTGACAGCGGGGTGGAGTGTGTCCGAGATGACGATGGGCTGAGATGAGTGCGTGGCAGAGGACACACACACAACCAACAAACAGGTCACATGTACTTAATGGCAAGACCCTTCAAACATAGCTGAAAAGCACATTTCCGGTGAGTAATTTCTTATCTGAACACCTGCAGTGTTTAATGTGAGCTGTAGGTTTGGGGATACTGGTGCAACACACGACAAGCTTGTGCTGGCAGGCCCACCTGGCTGTGTTGGTCGGGCTGGCTGCTGAAGGTGACTGGAAGGTTGGAGTTGGTGCTGGCCCCCGCCCCCAGCCCCGCCCCCAGCCACACCCCCACTGCCGAACAGGCCTCTGCTGCCGTCGAAGCCCGTGCACCTCCGCTTACAGATCTCCATGTTCTGGAAGCAAGACTTTACACTGCAAAGTGAGAGAGACAGAGAGTGAGACAGACAACGAGAGTGACACACAGAGTCAGTGAGACAGAAAGAGGTGAGTTACAGCACTGTGCTACAGCAAGTTACAATAAGATGGCGTTCCTTAAAAAGAGCTCTTTGGGGTTTTCTTCCATTTGCATGCAACTTTAGTGTGCTTCCAGTTGGAATTCTTAGCTCCTTGTCTGAATACATTTAACACGAAAGAAGCAAATTATGGAGCGCCCAGCCCTGCATAATGATCGACACGCAAACCATCCTGCCCGCGTCGGAGCTGGAACACAGGCTGGACTGTGTGAGACGGAGGGACGGCCCTGTACATACTCACTGTGCACTGTGAGGGTAGTGAGAGAGGTGAGCCATGGTGACGAATGGGTGTTTGAGAGTCTCCAATGGCGTGATCCGTTTCCCTGCGTCCAGCGTCAGCATCTTTTTAAGCAGGTTGATGAACTCCCACCGGTCAGCCTTCTCCACCTGAACGTCTGTGCCTTCCAGAATGGGCATGTTGACCTGCATGGGAGACGAACGGGTAGGTCATATTATGTGCCAGCAGAGGGCGGCGATGTGCCTAAGACGCTGTTTCAGCAGCAACATTGCCGTGTGTTCCTCTGCATTTCACAGGCGCTGTTGTGACTTACATACACTTCTTATTATGACAGCACGAACCCTCGAACCCTTGAACTCAAAACCAAGACCTTGCTCTACATGCTCCACCAGCAGCTGGTGCGCTTTGTTCTTCATTTGCATGTCACAGCAGTGATGCTAAGCGTGCAATAAGGTGTACAAGAGCACAAATAACCTGCTTCATGTCATCGACACGGTCGAAAATGTATCTCCTGGTCTCTTGGGACTTGACGCCAAGCTCCACCTCATGCTCTAAAGGCGTCTGGGGAACATAGAAGGAGAAAAAACGTTCAGGTGTACTGTCAGGTGCCATTACAGATCTCTTATGAACCGAACACATGGCACAAGAAGGATGGGGGACCTTGAGTCTCCACAGATGGTAGCTGGAGCCAGAGCCCCTGTGGAAGAAGCATCTGGTCTTGGTTCCCGCACTCAGGAGGTTCTCTGCTGGAAGGCCCTGCGTCTGGGAGATGTACCGGATCTGCGGCGACAGCGTACAGGAGGGATGATTTTATGGTATGATGGGATGACTTTATTTTATGTTCATATATTGATCCTGAAGACGAGCTAGCAAAGACAACTACTCTATCCAAACCCTACATGCCCCTACAGCCACAAAGCCACCATGGGTCTGCACCTCTAACACAGTAAGGGCTTCGCTTTCCTAAAACACCTTGCACCAGTCAACCCTGTTGTACTGGGAGCTTCACCTGGACCCATCTTAGAATTCCACTGTCATGCAAACCTGAGATTTTTTCCCACTGCAAGACAGTATTCCTAGCACTACTCTAAAGAGCTCTTATTAGATTACCAATTATAGCCAGCAAACACATCTCAGGCCTAAAGGGCCCACAGATCACACTCTCAACACATTTGAGTTAATTGTTTTGTTGGTTCCCCAAAAATCATTCATAGTCTCTTCTTTGCCAGTCATTACAGAACAGCTAGCAAGCTGCATAGTTAGAATAAAGGTGGCCATCACTGTTAGCAACTCCACTCTTCTCCCAAACAAGATTTACATCTTTATTACACAGCGAGGAAGTTCTGGAAAGGAGGTGGGAAAGCAGACTCTAAATCAGCACTGTTCTTCGATGCTTCGTGAATAAAGACAGAAGCGTGAGAAAGGCGAGGTTCGGGTCCGAGGCCCGTGGGCTGACCTGATCGTATTCAGATGCTCCAGGATACAGGGGACAGCCCAGGAAGAGCTCGGCGATGACACAGCCCAGGGACCACATATCGATGGCCTCGCAGAACGGGAGACCCAGGATGATCTCGGGCGATCTGGACCAAAAAGACAAAAACGTCCATCATCACGTTTAACATGATACTGTGGTTTGTGGTGATTCAAAGGTACTCACTTTAACACAGAGTGATGAATTAATGTGTGAAAATGTAAAAGCTTTAAGAAGTATTTTTTTTACTACCTGAAATATTCTTTTGGTAAATTGGTAGCACAATACTGGCCTGTGCATTACCCATCTACTACTGTAGTGTAACCTGACACTGACACTACACTGACACACTGACACTACATACTGATGTGCTGTTCTCCACTACGTAAATACAGAACAACACTGCCATGGTGTAACTACAATGGAGCAGTGCGGGTACCCTGTACTGATATTACCAAAGCCTGAAGCATAAAACCAACCAAAAAAATATTTTTATGTGTGCTGAGAGCATCTTAACTTCTCAGGCACTGAAGATATTAAGATATTCTTTGGTGTTTGGATAAATGACAACACTTACATGATCCAGTTAAAAATACATCATTTATAAATCAAATGGCAATCAAACGCGTTGCAGTTCATCGTAATGCTTATCACAATCTTAATGTGCAGCCGTGTCACCATAGCCATCCACAACGGGCAGTTCACCTCTCAAGCACACTCGAGCGGAAGCGATTCCCACAACCATGCATCTGTTTCCAATATGCCTTAGGCCGCGCCACTCACCGGTAGTATCTGGTCTGCAGGTAGGAGGAGCACACGGCCTTGGAGACGTGGGTGGCGGAGCCGAAGTCGATGACCTTGACCCGGTACGGCTGCCTGACGGGGTCCACCAGCATGATGTTGTCAGGCTTGAGGTCGGTGTGGATCAGGCCCAGACTCTTCATCTTCAGGAGCGCCATGGCCAACTGCTGCACTATGGGCCGGATGCACTTCAGCGGCAGCGGGCTGTGCTTGACGAAGTCCTGCAGGCTCTGCCCCAGCATCTCAAACACCAGGCATAAGTGGTTCCTGTGCTGGAAGCACTCGTACGAGCGAACAATGTTGAACTCGTCTACGTTCTCCTTGTTGAGACGGCTCAGGATGCTCATCTGAGCAGATGGGGGAAGATGGGACAGGCGTTAAGTTATGTGGGCACAGCATTCAAGGGCTAATATGCTACGTAACTTCAATAGCATCAGCCCAGTTACTGCATGGCTCCCTTCAGACATTTACTTTTGCTATATTTGGCAGATGCTCTTTTCCAGAGGGAAATGACCCCTGATCAGTGGCGGCTGGTGCACAAATAATTGAGGGGGGTGTAAACAAATTAAAAACAAATAAAGCAGTCTTATTGCCCTTTATTTATTTGAACATGAATTTTGCCCTAACGTTCTTCAAGTGAATGCTTTGTGAGAAGATTATTTTGTAAAGATAAAACTGAATTTTCTCTCATTTTGTATGAGCTGCTGCTCCAGCCTGCTGATATTCAACATGAACCGATTTACGTTGGAGGTTCGCGCGAGGTGGGCGGAGTCTCGCCCTACGATCACTCGCGAAAGTATAAACCAGCTTTAACGAACCGCAGCTGACTGACACTACCAACAAGAGTGGGTGTGTCCAACAAGAGTGGGTGTGTCTGAAACCGACCAATTAAACTGCAGCCTCAGATCAGTGCTTGGCAAAAGTTTATGCCTCTCCATGCACTCTCATTAGACCGGTGCCCCGCACACAGGAAGTGTGCACAATGTAACCAATTAAATACAATTATGTGTTTACACTTTTAATAAATTCAAACATGGCAATTAGACACACAGTGTCACTAAATAATTTCCTCACTATCGCAGTTTATAATGAACTCATTTTAATATCGGAACAATATTAAGGGGGCGGCGCCCCAGCGCCCCATATTGACCAGCCGCCACTGCCCCTGATTACAAATTGCAGTGTTAGCCAATATCAGCCTATTACATCTTATTAGAGCAGGAACAAAGCAACATCACAATCAGGGCTACAATTGTGTAACGCGGGAGTACAGGGAGGTACTTGACGTGTGAAAAGAGAAACAATATAAGCCGTGAGAGCACGGTAAAACAATAAACAAAACTTCAGACAGCTGAAACGGATCATTGCTGATTACGTCCCGCAACTCCTGGTGGTAGAGGGAGTGGCAGCCGAGCCAGCCCTGACACATTGATTCTCAAAACCTCTTTTAAATCTACCATAATTTCCCCACCTCGATCAGGCCCTGGCGGGCATAGGCAGGGTGATTTTTCAGGATCTTGATGGCGACAGATTGACTGGTGCCGCGCTTCCAGCACTTGGCCACCTGGCCAAAAGTCCCGCGGCCAAGGAACTCCAGCACCTCGTATCTGTTGGAGGCAGAGCAGAGGACCTCGTGCTGCACTAGACGGTAGTCGTCCATGCTGAGGAAACTGCTGCTTGTAGCCATGGAGTCAAAGTACGCCATGGACCAGGTGGTAGAGATTTAACCAATCTGAATATCTTATTTAGTTATCTGGGTTAACTAACCTCAGAACAAACTTTTTGAATAAAAAGCAGAAGAAAACGACACGGAATTCATTCGTAGTCGACCGTAAATGTTGTTCTGTTTGCACATCACTATGACAACGCGTAATGTAAACTAGCGGTTTCCATGGAAGCTCAATTCGAATTCTACGATTGTGACGTGGTAACAGGCACCACAACGCGCTACGCAGCGCTGCTTTATTAGCATATAAGATCAAATATAAGGTCGATTAATTTCAAAACAATACACAAAACAACAGCACTGTTTTAAATGTGCGTGTTTGGGTAGCCAGCTACAGTTTTGCTTTTTCTCTAATTCGCTCGCTAGCTATTACCTAACCACCCCCCCCCCCCCCCCCCAAACGATCACGTTGGCGTATTAATATGTAGTTAAGATATATGCTCGTTTGGGTAGGATTTAATCCAGTAGCTCTACCTTACCTAACAATCTAGCAATATTTTATTTAATGGTAGTTTATTTTCAAAGCACACAATCTTAACGTCTTAATGCACTCTCGAGTTTACCGCTGGAATTACAAGAGGTTGATACATTTCTTATGTATTTGTAACTTATATATTTGTAACGTTATATAAGCGAACCATTCAGTCAAATAGCTATTTGTTGCGAAACGAAACACAGTTCATTTCAAGCATCTTCAAATGCTTTAGCCAATATCCAACACTTTTTTTTTAATCTGAAAAAGCAACATTAAAATGAAAGTATTTCCAAGTATTTCAAGCAGTCGTACGAACTCTAAAATTGGGTCTGTCCACTACAAACTCCTTTATGCTTTTAATTCTTCAGCCGAACGCTTGGTGAAGGGGGTTGTATAGAAGGATAAACTGATAGCACATGTACATCTCAGAGACTCTGCTGGATGTAACACAGTTCGTCTGGAATACGTATTTAAGAGCGCGTGCTCATCGCCAACACGTCTCTGATAGTCTGTGGTGGATCGTGAAAGACCTCCAGCAGCTGCATTACAGACCTACCTGGCTGCGTCATGATCGCGCCTGCGTCTCGGAGACGCTTATGAGATCTCTCCTAGACTATTTAATACGGCGTTTACTCATCTGTAGTACGTCTTTTAAACGGCAGGCTTGGATGCCAAAATGACGTTCATACGCTGCATTCCAGACTTATATGTACAGTAGGCCTATAGCTAAAATGCAGCATCTGAACGTACCTGAATGCAGGGTTGCCAACTCTCACGCATTGAGCGTGAGACACACGCATTTGACCGTTTTCACACGCTCTCACGCCACACTTCCGATATCTCACACAGAAAAAAAATATCCAGTTTATTTACCCCAGATCCACATATATGATTCAATACGTTACTAGTTCGCTAGCTCTGGCGCCATCCACCGGAATCTGTGTCCATTTTACGTTCGCCACCCCCCGCTCAACAAAATACACTCGCCACCGGCTCCAGGTTAAAATCTCACTCCAAGCGAACGTCAAAAGTTGGCAACCCTGTGAATGTGGCATTTAAAATCAAACCAGATTGAATTACAATTAAAGCTAGATTTTATATTCTTCTTCCTCCCTAAGTTAAAGCTACGAAATACACAAGCAGCGCGATCGTATGAGCCACTAAGAAGCCTAAAGACTCAAACAGAAATATACACTGGAAAATTATGCTATATTATTTTATGTAATTAATTAATATTATTAATATTATTACCACAAAACAAAATTAAGTGAAAGGGATTTTCAGTTAACATGTTTATTTAACAGAAAATCAACAATATGCAACAAACGTGTAATTAACAAATTAAAGATGAGCGTCTTGCTGGTGCCAGGTGGAGGTAGTCTTTTAGGCATTTTTCAGCCTCTGCTTTCATGGGAGCGGGTAGCGCTGGGTTCTTCACTGCGGCAGCTGTGTGTCAAAATGTAGAATATTATTACTATTCTTGTTAAAGAGGCATAAGGGCTACACATTTATCAGTTATATTACCCTGAATACATTAAGTAAACTGCATGTAAGAAATAAATCATCTAATGTATCTGTTATTAGGCTAGGCTTAAGGTATTAGGTTACAAGCATAGTAAGTAATTGGAGGAGGAGTAGTATTTTCCAAAATATACAAAGGTGTTGTTATTTACCAGTCATTTTGCCGTAAAACTTTAAAAACCACATGACCTATAAGAGTCCGTAAATGCTATGCGCTTCATGCTAAAGCTAAAAATGTAACATGTAAGTCGTTCCAATATACTCACCAATAACAAGCTGTCCACAGGCTGTCTGTTTTAATACTCGCTTGTGTCCCCTGCCACACCAGTTAAGGCTTTTTGCCAGGTTTGGGGTGAAGACCTTGCTGGAGATCCACCATATCGTTCTCTTTATTGTGTGGCCTCCACTTAGTGACAGCATGTTGGTCTGAAATAAAGCACAATAAAAATAGAAATGGATAAACAGCAATCTCACTGCACCAACTGCACCTTCATAACATATGTCCTAGGAAATGTACATTCTGTTTTGCATTTTGTAATCAGGGTTCTTATTTAAAATCAGTTAATATCTTATTCATTGTATTGACTTAAAGTAAGTGATTAGAACGTTTTTGACTAATAATATAAAACTGTATACAGTCTTGGCTAAAATATTTGCACTTCTTTTTAGAAAATATTTAGATGCAATATTGACAGATTGGTGAACCTCTACCCATCTCTGGAGAGAAAGATAGATAGATAGATAGATAGATAGATAGAGAGATAGATAGATAGAGAGAGAGATAGAGATAGATAGTCAAGTCAAATTTATTTATATAGCGCATTTTACAAAACATGTTGTCACAAAGCAGCTTTACAATCATATGGGTCCAGATCCCTAATGAGCAAGCCAAAGGCAACAGTGGCGAGGAAAAACATGATGGTGGAGATTAGGAAGAAACCTCGGGAGGACCAAGACTCAAAAGAGAACCCATCCTCCACTGGGCGGCCCTTTAGCACAAGTCCATATTTGTGGAGATAGAGAGTTGGTGGTAGCTAGATTTGATTTACAGTTTTTCTCAGTCGATTTGGTACATTTCTTTCATCATGATTTTCAAAACAGTTGCAAAGCACATAATTCACTCAAAATTCTTTGTTTTTGCTTCAAAAGCAAATATTTAGGTCAGTCAATTTGTCAGTGCCATCAGAGTATCTAGTCTGTGTGCCATTGCCTATGAACAAGGCAGTCAAAATAATTATGTTGTCATGTTGTCAGTGCAACTATAAGTCAAAGTCAAATTTATTTATATAACGCTTTTCACAACACATGTTGTCACAAAGCAGCTTTACAGGATTTACATGGTTAACAATACTATGGGTCCATATCCCTAATGAGCAAGCCAAAGGCGACAGTGGTGAGGAAAAACTCCCTATGATGGTGGGGAATAGGAAGAAACCTCGGGAGGACCAAGACTCAAAAGGGAACCCATCCATTGGGCGGCCCGTTACAGTCACAAGTCACAGTCAGTGCAGACTGTAAGTACATTCTGATGGAAACTAGCTAAGCTTTTGATTTCAAGAATGCTGCACATGCTGTGGTATATCAAATGAAACAATACATTTTACACACAAAATACAAAGTTACACAGAACACAAAGTTACACATGACTGTATTTGGGAGACTGATAGAAAGTAATTGGGCTGGAATCAATTTTGTACAGCAATATTGTTTGACTGTATTGTTTGCACTGCAATTTGTTGACAAAAACAAATCTGATTGAAATTCAGAAAAGACAGACAGCTGACTGGAAAAACTGCAAAATTAGAAGAAACTTATTCTACACATTCAAAACAACCTGAGCACATACAGCCTCCAGAGAATATACACATTTCTGAATTTACATACATTTTCTCTATGAAATGTTTGAACAATTGAACACAGACACAGTTGTTCTTCCAATATTCAGCTGCACCCAGTGACCAGCTTCAGCCATTGTAAAACCATGACTTACATGTACAACATGGTCCACAATTGTTGCCCTTATTTCACTGTTTTGTCCCCTCAGCCTTACACCACACAGTCTTACTCCTCTTCTTGGCTGTTCACCCTGCACATGGCCTTGTGTTTCCATTATGAGACTTTGTGATACTGCAGTGTTTAGCCTCTGCAATAATGTTTGCCAATTACAGTTAGGGTTCATGAGACGCACCTCTGACCTGTAGTTGAGACCATTGGTTGATCTAAACCTTCACAAATTCCCTTTTTTACTGTATCTGAATGTTCACCTGCGAATAATTTAATCAAGTTAGGAAAAAATTACCAAAATGTAACGACAAAAAAAAAAAGAAGTAAAATTATGCCTTAGAGATTATGACGACATGTTCAGCACTTTTGCATCTAATGACCCAGGTGTTGGGTCTAAATGTTTTGGAGAGTAAGACAATTCAACAGACAATACGTACAACACATTTTGATAAACATGACATAAGCAATAATGTATTTGTTCTGTCCCGCACACTTGCAGCGGGATTTGTTAGTTTGTTTAATCCCAGTTGGTGAACATTTTAATTCTCTTTTGCGCCACAAGGGGGCAGCCTTGCTACATTTGTGCTCCTGTTTTTGTTTAAATCGCGCCATCTAACGGTTAGTGGCTATAAGCAGCAAGGAGATTAGGAAACAGCCATTCGAGCACAAAAAATCCAACCAGAGATAGAAGGGCACCAAATTACCTAGGTGACTACGTAACTGAAGACGAGGATAGTGATGGAATGCATATCACAGTAGACTACTGCTGTAGAGCAGTGTGTGGCATTCCACAGACTTATGATGAAGCAATGCAATCAGACAATTCAAAAGAATGGAGAAAAGCAATGGATGAAGAAATCCAATCTCTGAATGAGAACAAAACCTTCACCCCAACAACACTAGCAGTGGGCAAGAAACCCGTGGGGGGTAGGTGGGTTTACGCAATCAAGTCTGGTGTAGATGGGAATGACCAATACAAGGCTCGATTTACCGCTAAGGGCTACAGCCAGAAAATGGGAGTAGACTATGGGGAAACGTTTTCACCAACAGCAGACCTAACGAGTATAAGAGTTGTGTTACAAAAGGCAGTACAGGAAAATTTACTGGTCCACCAGATGGATGTGAAAACGGCGTTCTTACACGCCCCCATCGACTATGAGGTCTACATAAATACACCAGAGGGTTATCAAGAAAAAGAGGGTGTAGTATACAAGCTGGAGAAATCACTTTATGGACTCAAACAGTCTGGACGAAATTGGAATAGGGTTTTACATAATTGTTTAACAGAAAATGGATTCACACAAAACCAAGTGTCACAAACTCCTTGTGAGCAAAAGCTTGAATACAGTGATGATGCAGTTAAAATGACAGACATCAGAATGTACAGAGAGGCCGTGGGCAGTCTGATATACCTGACAACCTGCACTAGGCCTGATCTGAGTTTTGTGGTGAGCAGGCTGTCACAGTACCTAGCTGAGCCTACACAGGAGCAATGGGTCACTGTGAAACATGTCCTGTGATACCTTAAAGGTACATCAAACAAAGGTTTAACCTTTAGGAGAAACAACACTGAGAATCTTGGTATACAAGCCTACAGCGATGCAGACTGGGTGGCTGATACCAGTGATCGCCGCAGTACAACAGGATACTGTGTGAACCTAAGTGAGAACAGCGCACTTATTTCATGGAAGACGAAGAAGCAACCTACTGTTGCACTTTCCACATGCGAAGCAGAGTATATGGCACTTGCTTCTACTGTTCAAGAGTGTCTTTACCTAGAACAATTACTGGGGAATATGGAAAGTTACAAATACACACAAACAATAATACATGAGGACAATCAGGGGACAATGGCCTATGTGCACGCTGTTAAGTGACGTAATTTCCGCTAAAAGGTTAGGATGGTTGTTGACATCCGGTAGCCATTGAAAGCGTACACTGTGCTAGCTATTCACTTCACCAGTCTTGTAACGAGCATATTTACCGTTATTTACTTGGAAGTTTCCTTCATCTCCTGTCCGTTTACGTGTCCTAAACATGACAGTTAAACAAAAAAAAGTATCGTTTCAACAACATACAGACAGCAGATCCAACCACCACTGCTGTGTGCCATTCCGCACAGCATCGACAAGGTGTAATTCCTACCTGAGCTTCCACACCTTTCCAAAGGACTCAGAACTGCAGAAACAATGGGTGGTTAAGATCACGAGAGATCATTTTATTATCACGAGTACTTCCAGAGTGTGTTCGCAACATTTTATCGCTGCTCGAACCTCCCAATCCTACTGGACAACGACGACTGCGACCTGGAGCTTTTCCTGTGCTATTTCAATGGAATAACTATACTATTCCAACTCCACGACCTGGAGTATGGGAAAGAACAGAGCGTCCACCCAACACTGATCTAACAGAGATGCAGACTGACCATGATGATGATGACCCCATACCGTGTCATGAACATGACTACTGCGTCAGTAATGAGCCTGCTGCTCTTGATCTCTCCCTCAATGAAAATGAAGAGCTACGCGAGGAGATACCAAGGCTCCGAAAACAAATCGAAGACTTAACTGTCAGCAGCAAGTTCTGTTTGGAGCGGTTTTCTGCCTCTGATGATGACATACGATTCTTTACCAGGTAAATAAAAAATATGGCAGGACACAGTACACGGATGGGCCTTCTCTAAAAATGAAATGAATACAATAGTAATACAATTGACAGAATAATTTGAAATTGTTTTAATTGTTCATGAGTTCATGTCTTCATTATGATTTTCTATTGCTTGGGCATAGAGAGGTATTTTGGCATGTAAGTGTTAAAGAAAAACATGTCACACCTCCTTTTCACCTCTTCTAATACACTGCTATCTCTGTAAACTCGCTGCACAAAAATATCATCATGGGCACAGATAACTAAATCACACCACTGCATACCAGTAATCAATAACTGGCCCTGGATTTGCCAATAATAACAATGGCTCTCCTTCAATCTGTGTAGGCCTTGTGCCACTTTGAGGAATTTGCAGTCTACATAGCTTTGTGCATTTGGGCACTTAATTTCAACAAGCCCAAATGATGGACGCTCAAGTGGGTCATATACAAGTCCATCAGGTGATGCACCCAGCCAAGATGCATCTGGATGAATCACTAGCCCACACTTGGTCAAGTTCAAGTTTTTCAGAACTGCATAGTCCTTTAAGGCCCCCGTTTCCATTTCAAGTCCCCTCTTCATGTGTGCTGTTTGTCGTGTCCCTCGGATTATCCTTTCTGCCAGGCTTTCTGCAGCACCTGGACCTCTAACGTGGCTCACCTCTCTGAAATGTGAGGCAGTCACTCTTTCTCTCCTAAGTGAATGCCACTCAGGTGTAGCACTTTGGGATCTTGTTGCCTCCTCAATAAGGTGTGACTGTGACAAGGTCACAGAAAGTGAGCTTAGGTGTAGCTGTTCTTGGTGTGTTGGCACAAATGAATATTCAGGTGGGCTTAGATGGTAACATTCTAGTGGCAGACTCGGGAATGGGGGTGCATCCTCATGTATGACAACACTGTCAGATGGAGGTGGTGGTTGTTGATAGGACAATACACTGCCAACTTGTACCTTCCCAAAGATGGAGTCCACAAGTGGCTTGTCAGGCGAGATGTTCATTGTGCAGATGAGTGGAAGAGAATCTGCTTTCATTCCAGCGTAGACTGGTCCAGGATTGAGGGTGGCCCGGTGTGGGAGCTCACCGCTGTAGCCCTTGAAAACTGTACTAAAAGAAGAGTGAATAACATTTATTTTTACACATTGTAATCTGTTCACCAGCACAACTGATTGTGAATCACATATCACATGTCATCTGAAGTACAACGAGGCTAAATTAAATTTTGAAGAGAACAGGGTCTTATCAGATGATCAAAAGCATTTATTTTTTTTACCACACACTGTAATCTGCCTATTAAATTTGGTACTACATACCTAACTCCACTGGCTGTAGTAGCACCTGGTTTTGGCTTTAGGACAACCATGGCATCCACCACGGATCCAGGCTTCACCCCCTATTAATTTAAAAGATGGTGTTAGTAAAGTGACTGTGATACATTAACTAACATTAAATAATGAAATAAGACAAACCATTGTTGGTGGTTTATGCCACTTCTGTTCTGTCTGTGTGCATGAAAGGACAGGAGGCACGACAGACATGCCAGATTCAGAATAATGAGCAGTCTGGAAAAGCAATGCAACCAAGTGGTTGCAGATTCCGCAACCAGCAACACAAGAGCAGTTGCTGTTAATGAGCACAACTGGCATTGAATCACGTAATGTCATCTGAAATACACAAGAGGCAAAATGTAATATCTTAAAAAGAAGACTTGAGCAATGTCAATAGGCGCAATTTCTGTCCCATCATGTTGTTAGTGGTGAATGTCACTTGTCTATTGTCTCATGTAACGTTTGTGTTGTTTTGCATCACTCCTAAAACACTTGGCTATACTGTCTTTCTATTCTACAGTGTTGTGCATGGTTCAATCTACTAGTTCACTGAGCAACTATAAACTATAAAATATATTTTAGATTTAAACTTCATTTTCACTCCAGATGAAATGCTTACACATAGGAGTGAAACAGGCCTACTTATATTTATATTATTTTGTTGTTTCCACCACCAACAACAGAACAGTGCAGGTTTTACTTCAACTGCTTCTTGAAGAGTGTTATCAGAATATGTTAATAGGTGTAAGTGTTGAAGCCATATGTTAATAAAGAAGATAAAAGATTTGAAAGACAGATTGACAGATTTTAGAAAATGCAGTTTGAAGAATAGCTGAGGTGGACTATATTCTGCTTTTGAGTCATAGAGGTAGATAACAATAGCTCGAACTGTAAAATAAACTCCCATTTGTTTACTATAGGCAAAACAGACTGCTAATGATTCCCACTCAGCTACTCTGCATTTGGCTACCATTGTAAGCTTTGAAAACCAATGCCTATGGCTATCACAGCTTACGTGAAGTAAGAGCAAGGATAAAAGATTGAACTTGTGTTGAACTAACTTTTGAACTTGTTCAACAGAACTTTGAACGTGACACTGAACAGAACTCGTGTCATTTTAACCAGTCCTACTCTCAGCTGGTGTGGCGTAGCTATCTGTTTTCTTCATAGATCTGTAGCAGTGAGCCCTCACTGTTATCTCGTTAGCCTTACTTTTGCCTGATACTTCCATCAGAAATACAAACATGTTTTTAAAAGGCATTTCTAGTACTAGGACAGGTCGGTTCGTTACTAAAAACAACATCACTTCATTAGACTGCCACCTCAGGCTAGCTAGCTAACTAGCGTCAGCCACTTACCTTCAAAATTGCAGAGGTAGGATGAAACGTAGAACTTGAAACCCTTTTCAAGTGTACTCTGTGGCGTTGTACTTGATGCTCTGACAATACGACGCACATCGTTGACGGTAAACTTCGGAAACTCCAACAGGCACCTTGTGAATTTCATAGACTCGGCCATAAACATCTGCACTTCCGCATACCAACCGGAAATATGGTACCATCCTTACACCAAACGACGAAGTGGTGCGTGCACCTAAGCCATTAAAAAATAATAAAGAATAAAAATTGAGACGACATTACAGCTTTAAAAACGCAATAAACCAATAACATATGTACTAGATAAGCAAAAATAAGGTACCAACAAAATAAGGTTCACAGCTCCGTGTTCCTCGGGAGCGGAATATGTAAACAACGCGAGTGGAAACTATCTAACGGTGGTACGCTAACGACAGCTAGCGTCGCCACAGCGGGCTACAGTTAAGCTCGCCCATTAAGACGGAAGATATGATTAGTCAATTTAGCTGTCATTTGAAACTGGTATTGAGCTGAATTATAACTGCGTGGCCCTCTGTAAACGAACAGCGGGCATCACAGTTAGCTCGTTAGTTTCCTGTTTACTTTCTAGAAACGTCAGAGGGCGTAATATGGCGACTTCAAGCTGATTGGTTTAGTAGCCTCAATATGCAAAATAGTAACGCATTCTGGTAGCGAAATCTTATTTTGCACAGGGAAAAAATAAAATAACGTTTGAACAGTTCATGTAGAACTAAAATATATGTAATATAGAACTATTCTGTTTCCTAAATATATTTAGGTTAATATATTTTTTGGCATACCGTCATCGAGACATATATGAATTTATAGTGGTATATATATTGTACAAATGGCCAAAGTTAAACGTGTTGTTAGGAAGCACTAGATGTTGCGCTCCCTTGGAAAGGAATCGTATGGTAATGGCATGCGATTGAAGGGATGAAGAGCTCCTAGTGACCTGCAACCGATTTTTTTTAACCTTTAGCACCACCTGACACAGTGCTCTCCTATTTTGTCCGCCTAAGCATGAAAGCCTCATATTGGACCTTTGGGTTTACCCTAAGGTGTTTAACAAGATTTCTTGTGTTGCCACAACTCCTTATAGTTTTTTTTTTACACAAATCACAAACAGCATCTTGGCTCTTTGTGGGGCTGAAATAGCTCCACACATGACTTCTCTTGCGTTCCGCCATAGCGTACGTACAGCGCCCTAGTACACTGAGTGAGCGTCTGTGTGTGTGTGTGTGTGAGCGTGCCGCAGTACTTACGCATTATGCACTGACCCAGGCGGAAGAAAAAGTAGTTCCCACCAACCGCATATCATTTAGACAAGATCTCAATATTTTTGTTACTTCCACAGTTTTCCTGTTAGTGCTTTGCATTACCTCAAATGACTGAAATATCAAAAGTATGGATATTTTGATTTGAAAATCGATTTTACAACATAAAGACCTGGTATCGATGGAATGGATATTTCAGTATCGATCCGCGCATCACTAACTAGAGCTGCGTCAACAAGCCAAATTACAGGATTAGGGCTGCATGTATGAACATCACACACTGACAGAGGTGGGTAGAGTATTCAACAATTTTACTCAAGTTAAAATACTGTTACTTGAACCAAATGTTACTCAAGTAAAAGTAAAAGTATGCATCCAAAAATTTACTTGAGTAAAAGTAAAAAAGCACTTTGATAAAAAGCTACTCAAGTAGTGAGTAAATGCATGAGTACTGTCTCATGTCAATAAATTACATCATGGGAAATTGAATGACTGGAAACTGACTTTTAATGATAACAAAAATAATTTATTATAAAAAAATATAATATATAAAAAGTATTTATTATAAATAATTTGTATTTTAGTTTGTTCCTAATTATTAGACCTGTGTAACTTTATATCCTGAGAGTAGGCGGTATCCAACTAGAGATAGAAGGGCACCAAATTACCTAGGTGACTACGTAACTGAAGACGAGGATAGTGATGGAATGCATATCACAGTAGACTACTGCTGTAGAGCAGTGTGTGGCATTCCACAGACTTATGATGAAGCAATGCAATCAGACAATTCAAAACAATGGAGAAAAGCAATGGATGAAGAAATCCAATCTCTAAATGAGACAAAACCTTCACCCCGACAACACTAGCAGTGGGCAAGAAACCCGTGGGGGGTAGGTGGGTTTACGCAATCAAGTCTGGTGTAGATGGGAATGACCAATACAAGGCTCGATTTACCGCTAAGGGCTACAGCCAGAAAATGGGAGTAGACTATGGGGAAACGTTTTCACCAACAGCAGACCTAACGAGTAATAAGAGTTGTGTTACAAAAGGCAGTACAGGAACATTTACTGGTCCACCAGATGGATGTGAAAACGGCGTTCTTACAGTATATAAGCTGGAGAAATCACTTTATGGACTCAAACAGTCTGGACGAAATTGGAATAGGGTTTTACATAATTGTTTAACAGAAAATGGATTCACACAAAACCAAGCTGACCATTGTGTATATTCTCAAGAGTCAAAAGAAGGGAAAGTGATCATAATTGTATGGTTCTATGATCTAATCATCGCTGCAAGGGATGGAAATTAATTGAAAAGAGTGAAAGGGATGCTTGCACAGCAATTCAAGATGAAGGATTTGGGGCAACTCAAGCATTTTCTTGGTATACATTTTGATTTTTCTGGTGGGTGTATTAAGATGTCACAAGAAAAGTACACGAACAAAACTCTACAGCGTTTTAACATGTCAGAATGTAGGGTAAGAGAAACTCCTTGTGAGCAAAAGCTTGAATACAGTGATGATGCAGTTAAAATGACAGACATCAGAATGTACAGAGAGGCCGTGGGCAGTCTGATATACCTGACAACCTGCACTAGGCCTGATCTGAGTTTTGTGGTGAGCAGGCTGTCACAGTACCTAGCTGAGCCTACACAGGAGCAATGGGTCACTGTGAAACATGTCCTGCGATACCTTAAAGGTACATCAAACAAAGGTTTAACCTTTAGGAGAAACAACTCTGAGAATCTTGGTATACAAGCCTACAGCGATGCAGACTGGGCAGCTGATACCAGTGATCGCCGCAGTACAACAGGATACTGTGTGAGCCTAAGTGAGAACAGCGCACTTATTTCATGGAAGACGAAGAAGCAACCTACTGTTGCACTTTCCACATGCGAAGCAGAGTATATGGCACTTGCTTCTACTGTTCAAGAGTGTCTTTACCTAGAACAATTACTGGGGAATATGGAAAGTTACAAATACACACAAACAATAATACATGAGGACAATCAGGGGACAATGGCATATGAGCACGCTGTTAAGTGACGTAATTTCTGCTAAAAGTTTAGGATGGTTGTTGACATCCGGTAGCCATTGAAAGCGTACACTGTGCTAGCTATTCACCTCACCAGTCTTGTAACGAGTATATTTACCGTTATTTACTTGGAAGTTTCCTTCATCTCCTGTCCGTTTACGTGTCCTAAACATGACAGTTAAACAAAAAAAAGTATCGTTTCAACAACGTACAGACAGCAGGTCCAACCACCACTGCTGTGTACCATTGTGCACAGCATCGACAAGGTGTAATTCCTACCTGAGCTTCCACACCTTTCCAAAGGACTCAGAACTGCAGAAACAATGGGTGGTTAAGATCAGGAGAGATCATTTTATTATCACGAGTACTTCCCGTGTGTGTTTGCGATATTTTATCGCTGCTCGAACCTCCCAATCCTACTGGACGACAACGACTGCGACCTGGAGCTTTTCCTGTACTATTTCAATGGAATAACTATACTATTCCAACTCCACGACCTGGAGTATGGGAAAGAACAGAGCGTCCACCCAACACTGATCTAACAGAGATGCAGACTGACCATGATGATGATGACCCCTTACCGTGTCATGAACATGACTACTGCGTCAGTAATGAGCCTGCTGCTCTTGATCTCTCCCTCAATGAAAATGAAGAGCTACGCGAGGAGATACCAAGGCTCTGAAAACAAATCGAAGACTTAACTGTCAGCAGCACGTTCTGTTTGGAGCGGTTTTCTGCCTCTGATGATGACATACGATTCTTTACCAGGTAAATAAAAAATATGGCAGGACACAGTACACGGATGGGCCTTCTCTGGTGTCTGAAATACATTGTGAATGAATTAGCCATTATATAACTTTATATATAACTTTTATATTCCACAGATTTGCAAGCCATGCCCACCTCATGGGCTTTTGGAAGCAAATAGAGCCAGCCACCCACATCATACGGGTTACAAGAGCACAGACTGTTGAGAAGACTGATCAGGTCCCTCACTCTGCCAGTGCAACGGTAAATGTTTTCGTCTTGTCCATACAAAGCATGTTATGTCATCATTTTCAAATTAATCTTTACATCAAAAGAAGTTTTGATAGTCATAATGTAATATGACAATAGGATAATGTATTTTTTCCCCAGGTTCTTCAACCAATTGATGAGTTTTTTCTCTTCATGAACTACCTGTCATTGGGACTGATGCAAAAGGATTTGGCCCACAGATTTAGAATACATCGGTCAACTGTTAGTCGTATTATTAACACCTGGGCCAACTTGCTTTATACTGTATTGGGAGCTGTTTCTATTTGGTTAGATGTGGACACTGTGAAAACTCACCTCCCAGATGTGTTTCAGGACTACGCTGACACTCAAATAATTTTAGATTGCACAGAACTGAGATGTCAAACTCCAAATTCCCTTCTCCTCCAGAGTGAAGTGTTTTCCACTTATAAATCACACTGTACATTCAAAGGGTTGATTGGGATAGCCCCTCATGGCGCAGTGACCTTTGTGTCTTCTCTTTATCAAGGTGCTATCAGTGATAAAGAGATCTTAAAGCAGTCTGGCATTGTGGCCCTCCTTGACCCATCTATGGCCATCATGGTGGACAAGGGTTTCCTTGTTGAAGACTGCATTCCATGCAAAGTCCACATACCCACGTTTCTGTCAAAGAGAGCTCAACTGTCTAGGTCAGAGATCAGAACGTCACAGTCCATTGCAAGACTGAGAGTCCATGTTGAGCGTGTGATTCGCAGAGTAAAAGAACATAAAATATTCAGCACAGTGATCCCCCTTTCAATCACAGGGAGCATAAACCAAATTCTTTACTGTTGCCTGTCTTTTGGTGAATTATCAAAATGGCCCCTTGGTAAAAGCCTGGGCAAACAATGGCTAATCTCAATCCAGAATTAGACAGATGATGTAATGTGAATGATGGTGATTTATTATTATTTTATATTTTCTCTAACCTTAAAATGATCCCTTTAAGGTCAGGGGTCGGCAACCCGCGGCTCCAGAGCCTCGTGCAGCTCAGCTTTTGAATAGAATTAATGAGTATTTAATTAACGTATAATATTTTTGAGACTTAAAAAATGTTCGGGTGGAATTTCACAAATGTCCAGTATTTAGTTTCGGTTCGCTTGAGTGACATGTCATCGTCACTGAAATAAATTTCCAATTATTTTGCTTTTGTGGCTCCGAGTCAAAAAGCTTGCCGACCCCTGCTTTAGGTCATGCTAGTCTGTAAATATTGGCTGCAATGTTAAGGTACAGTGCAATATGATAAATAGTATAAAATGCTTTCACTTTTATATGTAAAATTGACAACACAATACAAAATTATGTATTTCTTAACTTTTACTGTATTTGTAAAAATGAAATGAATACAATAGTAATACAATTGACAGAATAATTTGAAATTGTTTTAATTGTTTTAGTTCATGAGTTCATTATGATTTTCTATTGCTTGGGCATAGAGAGGTATTTTGGCATGTAAGTGTTAAAGAAAAACATGTCACACCTCCTTTTCACCTCTTCTAATACACTGCTATCTCTGTAAACTCGCTGCACAAAAATATCATCATGGGCACAGATAACTAAATCACACCACTGCATACCAGTAATCAATAACTGGCCCTGGATTTGCCAATAATAACAATGGCTCTCCTTCAATCTGTGTAGGCCTTGTGCCACTTTGAGGAATTTGCAGTCTACATAGCTTTGTGCATTTGGGCACTTAATTTCAACAAGCCCAAATGATGGACGCTCAAGTGGGTCATATACAAGTCCATCAGGTGATGCACCCAGCCAAGATGCATCTGGATGAATCACTAGCCCACACTTGGTCAAGTTCAAGTTTTTCAGAACTGCATAGTCCTTTAAGGCCCCCGTTTCCATTTCAAGTCCCCTCTTCATGTGTGCTGTTTGTCGTGTCCCTCGGATTATCCTTTCTGCCAGGCTTTCTGCAGCACCTGGACCTCTAACGTGGCTCACCTCTCTGAAATGTGAGGCAGTCACTCTTTCTCTCCTAAGTGAATGCCACTCAGGTGTAGCACTTTGGGATCTTGTTGCCTCCTCAATAAGGTGTGACTGTGACAAGGTCACAGAAAGTGAGCTTAGGTGTAGCTGTTCTTGGTGTGTTGGCACAAATGAATATTCAGGTGGGCTTAGATGGTAACATTCTAGTGGCAGACTCGGGAATGGGGGTGCATCCTCATGTATGACAACACTGTCAGATGGAGGTGGTGGTTGTTGATAGGACAATACACTGCCAACTTGTACCTTCCCAAAGATGGAGTCCACAAGTGGCTTGTCAGGCGAGATGTTCATTGTGCAGATGAGTGGAAGAGAATCTGCTTTCATTCCAGCGTAGACTGGTCCAGGATTGAGGGTGGCCCGGTGTGGGAGCTCACCGCTGTAGCCCTTGAAAACTGTACTAAAAGAAGAGTGAATAACATTTATTTTTACACATTGTAATCTGTTCACCAGCACAACTGATTGTGAATCACATATCACATGTCATCTGAAGTACAACGAGGCTAAATTAAATTTTGAAGAGAACAGGGTCTTATCAGATGATCAAAAGCATTTATTTTTTTTACCACACACTGTAATCTGCCTATTAAATTTGGTACTACATACCTAACTCCACTGGCTGTAGTAGCACCTGGTTTTGGCTTTAGGACAACCATGGCATCCACCACGGATCCAGGCTTCACCCCCTATTAATTTAAAAGATGGTGTTAGTAAAGTGACTGTGATACATTAACTAACATTAAATAATGAAATAAGACAAACCATTGTTGGTGGTTTATGCCACTTCTGTTCTGTCTGTGTGCATGAAAGGACAGGAGGCACGACAGACATGCCAGATTCAGAATAATGAGCAGTCTGGAAAAGCAATGCAACCAAGTGGTTGCAGATTCCGCAACCAGCAACACAAGAGCAGTTGCTGTTAATGAGCACA
Organism: Brachyhypopomus gauderio; assembly: GCF_052324685.1. NCBI lineage: Eukaryota > Metazoa > Chordata > Actinopteri > Gymnotiformes > Hypopomidae > Brachyhypopomus > Brachyhypopomus gauderio. The sequence goes on along the minus strand of NW_027506866.1, from coordinate 1,929,753 downwards.
ACTGGCATTGAATCACGTAATGTCATCTGAAATACACAAGAGGCAAAATGTAATATCTTGAAAAGAAGACTTGAGCAATGTCAATAGGCGCAATTTCTGTCCCATCATGTTGTTAGTGGTGAATGTCACTTGTCTATTGTCTCATGTAACGTTTGTGCTGTTTTGCATCACTCTTAAAACACTTGGCTATACTGTCGTTCTATTCTACAGTGTTGTGCATGGTTCAATCTACTAGTTCACTGAGCAACTATAAACTATAAAATATATTTTAGATTTAAACTTCATTTTCACTCCAGATGAAATGCTTACACATAGGAGTGAAACAGGCCTACTTATATTTATATTATTTTGTTGTTTCCACCACCAACAACAGAACAGTGCAGGTTTTACTTCAACTGCTTCTTGAAGAGTGTTATCAGAATATGTTAATAGGTGTAAGTGTTGAAGCCATATGTTAACATGAAAGACAGATTGACAGATTTTAGAAAATGCAGTTTGAAGAATAGCTGAGGTGGACTATATTCTGCTTTTGAGTCATAGAGGTAGATAACAATAGCTCGAACTGTAAAATAAACTCCCATTTGTTTACTATAGGCAAAACAGACTGCTAATGATTCCCACTCAGCTACTCTGCATTTGGCTACCATTGTAAGCTTTGAAAACCAATGCCTATGGCTATCACAGCTTACGTGAAGTAAGAGCAAGGATAAAAGATTGAACTTGTGTTGAACTAACTTTTGAACTTGTTCAACAGAACTTTGAACGTGACACTGAACAGAACTCGTGTCATTTTAACCAGTCCTACTCTCAGCTGGTGTGGCGTAGCTATCTGTTTTCTTCATAGATCTGTAGCAGTGAGCCCTCACTGTTATCTCGTTAGCCTTACTTTTGCCTGATACTTCCATCAGAAATACAAACATGTTTTTAAAAGGCATTTCTAGTACTAGGACAGGTCGGTTCGTTACTAAAAACAACATCACTTCATTAGACTGCCACCTCAGGCTAGCTAGCTAACTAGCGTCAGCCACTTACCTTCAAAATTGCAGAGGTAGGATGAAACGTAGAACTTGAAACCCTTTTCAAGTGTACTCTGTGGCGTTGTACTTGATGCTCTGACAATACGACGCACATCGTTGACGGTAAACTTCGGTAACTCCAAGAGGCACCTTGTGAATTTCATAGACTCGGCCATAAACATCTGCACTTCCGCATACCAACCGGAAATATGGTACCATCCTTACACCAAACGACGAAGTGGTGCGTGCACCTAAGCCATTAAAAAATAATAAAGAATAAAAATTGAGACGACATTACAGCTTTAAAAACGCAATAAACCAATAACATATGTACTAGATAAGCAAAAATAAGGTACCAACAAAATAAGGTTCACAGCTCCGTGTTCCTCGGGAGCGGAATATGTAAACAACGCGAGTGGAAACTATCTAACGGTGGTACGCTAACGACAGCTAGCGTCGCCACAGCGGGCTACAGTTAAGCTCGCCCATTAAGACGGAAGATATGATTAGTCAATTTAGCTGTCATTTGAAACTGGTACTGAGCTGAATTATAACTGCGTGGCCCTCTGTAAACGAACAGCGGGCATCACAGTTAGCTCGTTAGTTTCCTGTTTACTTTCTAGAAACGTCAGAGGGCGTAATATGGCGACTTCAAGCTGATTGGTTTAGTAGCCTCAATATGCAAAATAGTAACGCATTCTGGTAGCGAAATCTTATTTTGCACAGGGAAAAAATAAAATAACGTTTGAACAGTTCATGTAGAACTAAAATATATGTAATATAGAACTATTCTGTTTCCTAAATATATTTAGGTTAATATATTTTTTGGCATACCGTCATCGAGACATATATGAATTCATAGTGGTATATATATTGTACAAATGGCCAAAGTTAAACGTGTTGTTAGGAAGCACTAGATGTTGCGCTCCCTTGGAAAGGAATCGTATGGTAATGGCATGCGATTGAAGGGATGAAGGGCTCCTAGTGACCTGCAACCGATTTTTTTTAACCTTTAGCACCACCTGACACAGTGCTCTCCTATTTTGTCCGCCTAAGCATGAAAGCCTCATATTGGACCTTTGGGTTTACCCTAAGGTGTTTAACAAGATTTCTTGTGTTGCCACAACTCCTTATAGTTTTTTTTTTTACACAAATCACAAACAGCATCTTGGCTCTTTGTGGGGCTGAAATAGCTCCACACATGACTTCTCTTGCGTTCGGCCATAGCGTACGTACAGCGCCCTAGTACACTGAGTGAGCGTCTGTGTGTGTGTGTGTGAGCGTGCCGCAGTACTTACGCATTATGCACTGACCCAGGCGGAAGAAAAAGTAGTTCCCACCAACCGCATATCATTTAGACAAGATCTCAATATTTTTGTTACTTCCACAGTTTTCCTGTTAGTGCTTTGCATTACCTCAAATGACTGAAATATCAAAAGTATGGATATTTTGATTTGAAAATCGATTTTACAACATAAAGACCTGGTATCGATGGAATGGATATTTCAGTATCGATCCGCGCATCACTAACTAGAGCTGCGTCAACAAGCCAAATTACAGGATTAGGGCTGCATGTATGAACATCACACACTGACAGAGGTGGGTAGAGTATTCAACAATTTTACTCAAGTTAAAATACTGTTACTTGAACCAAATGTTACTCAAGTAAAAGTAAAAGTATGCATCCAAAAATTTACTTGAGTAAAAGTAAAAAAGCACTTTGATAAAAAGCTACTCAAGTAGTGAGTAAATGCATGAGTACTGTCTCATGTCAATAAATTACATCATGGGAAATTGAATGACTGGAAACTGACTTTTAATGATAACAAAAATAATTTATTATAAAAAAATATAATATATAAAAAGTATTTATTATAAATAATTTGTATTTTAGTTTGTTCCTAATTATTAGACCTGTGTAACTTTATATCCTGAGAGTAGGCGGTATCCAACTAGAGATAGAAGGGCACCAAATTACCTAGGTGACTACGTAACTGAAGACGAGGATAGTGATGGAATGCATATCACAGTAGACTACTGCTGTAGAGCAGTGTGTGGCATTCCACAGACTTATGATGAAGCAATGCAATCAGACAATTCAAAAGAATGGAGAAAAGCAATGGATGAAGAAATCCAATCTCTAAATGAGACAAAACCTTCACCCCGACAACACTAGCAGTGGGCAAGAAACCCGTGGGGGGTAGGTGGGTTTACGCAATCAAGTCTGGTGTAGATGGGAATGACCAATACAAGGCTCGATTTACCGCTAAGGGCTACAGCCAGAAAATGGGAGTAGACTATGGGGAAACGTTTTCACCAACAGCAGACCTAACGAGTAATAAGAGTTGTGTTACAAAAGGCAGTACAGGAACATTTACTGGTCCACCAGATGGATGTGAAAACGGCGTTCTTACAGTATATAAGCTGGAGAAATCACTTTATGGACTCAAACAGTCTGGACGAAATTGGAATAGGGTTTTACATAATTGTTTAACAGAAAATGGATTCACACAAAACCAAGCTGACCATTGTGTATATTCTCAAGAGTCAAAAGAAGGGAAAGTGATCATAATTGTATGGTTCTATGATCTAATCATCGCTGCAAGGGATGGAAATTAATTGAAAAGAGTGAAAGGGATGCTTGCACAGCAATTCAAGATGAAGGATTTGGGGCAACTCAAGCATTTTCTTGGTATACATTTTGATTTTTCTGGTGGGTGTATTAAGATGTCACAAGAAAAGTACACGAACAAAACTCTACAGCGTTTTAACATGTCAGAATGTAGGGTAAGAGAAACTCCTTGTGAGCAAAAGCTTGAATACAGTGATGATGCAGTTAAAATGACAGACATCAGAATGTACAGAGAGGCCGTGGGCAGTCTGATATACCTGACAACCTGCACTAGGCCTGATCTGAGTTTTGTGGTGAGCAGGCTGTCACAGTACCTAGCTGAGCCTACACAGGAGCAATGGGTCACTGTGAAACATGTCCTGCGATACCTTAAAGGTACATCAAACAAAGGTTTAACCTTTAGGAGAAACAACTCTGAGAATCTTGGTATACAAGCCTACAGCGATGCAGACTGGGCAGCTGATACCAGTGATCGCCGCAGTACAACAGGATACTGTGTGAGCCTAAGTGAGAACAGCGCACTTATTTCATGGAAGACGAAGAAGCAACCTACTGTTGCACTTTCCACATGCGAAGCAGAGTATATGGCACTTGCTTCTACTGTTCAAGAGTGTCTTTACCTAGAACAATTACTGGGGAATATGGAAAGTTACAAATACACACAAACAATAATACATGAGGACAATCAGGGGACAATGGCATATGAGCACGCTGTTAAGTGACGTAATTTCTGCTAAAAGTTTAGGATGGTTGTTGACATCCGGTAGCCATTGAAAGCGTACACTGTGCTAGCTATTCACCTCACCAGTCTTGTAACGAGCATATTTACCGTTATTTACTTGGAAGTTTCCTTCATCTCCTGTCCGTTTACGTGTCCTAAACATGACAGTTAAACAAAAAAAAGTATCGTTTCAACAACGTACAGACAGCAGGTCCAACCACCACTGCTGTGTACCATTGTGCACAGCATCGACAAGGTGTAATTCCTACCTGAGCTTCCACACCTTTCCAAAGGACTCAGAACTGCAGAAACAATGGGTGGTTAAGATCAGGAGAGATCATTTTATTATCACGAGTACTTCCCGTGTGTGTTTGCGATATTTTATCGCTGCTCGAACCTCCCAATCCTACTGGACGACGACGACTGCGACCTGGAGCTTTTCCTGTGCTATTTCAATGGAATAACTATACTATTCCAACTCCACGACCTGGAGTATGGGAAAGAACAGAGCGTCCACCCAACACTGATCTAACAGAGATGCAGACTGACCATGATGATGATGACCCCTTACCGTGTCATGAACATGACTACTGCGTCAGTAATGAGCCTGCTGCGCTTGATCTCTCCCTCAATGAAAATGAAGAGCTACGCGAGGAGATACCAAGGCTCTGAAAACAAATCGAAGACTTAACTGTCAGCAGCACGTTCTGTTTGGAGCGGTTTTCTGCCTCTGATGATGACATACGATTCTTTACCAGGTAAATAAAAAATATGGCAGGACACAGTACACGGATGGGCCTTCTCTGGTGTCTGAAATACATTGTGAATGAATTAGCCATTATATAACTTTATATATAACTTTTATATTCCACAGATTTGCAAGCCATGCCCACCTCATGGGCTTTTGGAAGCAAATAGAGCCAGCCACCCACATCATACGGGTTACAAGAGCACAGACTGTTGAGAAGACTGATCAGGTCCCTCACTCTGCCAGTGCAACGGTAAATGTTTTCGTCTTGTCCATACAAAGCATGTTATGTCATCATTTTCAAATTAATCTTTACATCAAAAGAAGTTTTGATAGTCATAATGTAATATGACAATAGGATAATGTATTTTTTCCCCAGGTTCTTCAACCAATTGATGAGTTTTTTCTCTTCATGAACTACCTGTCATTGGGACTGATGCAAAAGGATTTGGCCCACAGATTTAGAATACATCGGTCAACTGTTAGTCGTATTATTAACACCTGGGCCAACTTGCTTTATACTGTATTGGGAGCTGTTTCTATTTGGTTAGATGTGGACACTGTGAAAACTCACCTCCCAGATGTGTTTCAGGACTACGCTGACACTCAAATAATTTTAGATTGCACAGAACTGAGATGTCAAACTCCAAATTCCCTTCTCCTCCAGAGTGAAGTGTTTTCCACTTATAAATCACACTGTACATTCAAAGGGTTGATTGGGATAGCCCCTCATGGCGCAGTGACCTTTGTGTCTTCTCTTTATCAAGGTGCTATCAGTGATAAAGAGATCTTAAAGCAGTCTGGCATTGTGGCCCTCCTTGACCCATCTATGGCCATCATGGTGGACAAGGGTTTCCTTGTTGAAGACTGCATTCCATGCAAAGTCCACATACCCACGTTTCTGTCAAAGAGAGCTCAACTGTCTAGGTCAGAGATCAGAACGTCACAGTCCATTGCAAGACTGAGAGTCCATGTTGAGCGTGTGATTCGCAGAGTAAAAGAACATAAAATATTCAGCACAGTGATCCCCCTTTCAATCACAGGGAGCATAAACCAAATTCTTTACTGTTGCCTGTCTTTTGGTGAATTATCAAAATGGCCCCTTGGTAAAAGCCTGGGCAAACAATGGCTAATCTCAATCCAGAATTAGACAGATGATGTAATGTGAATGATGGTGATTTATTATTATTTTATATTTTCTCTAACCTTAAAATGATCCCTTTAAGGTCAGGGGTCGGCAACCCGCGGCTCCAGAGCCTCGTGCAGCTCAGCTTTTGAATAGAATTAATGAGTATTTAATTAACGTATAATATTTTTGAGACTTAAAAAATGTTCGGGTGGAATTTCACAAATGTCCAGTATTTAGTTTCGGTTCGCTTGAGTGACATGTCATCGTCACTGAAATAAATTTCCAATTATTTTGCTTTTGTGGCTCCGAGTCAAAAAGCTTGCCGACCCCTGCTTTAGGTCATGCTAGTCTGTAAATATTGGCTGCAATGTTAAGGTACAGTGCAATATGATAAATAGTATAAAATGCTTTCACTTTTATATGTAAAATTGACAACACAATACAAAATTATGTATTTCTTAACTTTTACTGTATTTGTAAAAATGAAATGAATACAATAGTAATACAATTGACAGAATAATTTGAAATTGTTTTAATTGTTCATGAGTTCATTATGATTTTCTATTGCTTGGGCATAGAGAGGTATTTTGGCATGTAAGTGTTAAAGAAAAACATGTCACACCTCCTTTTCACCTCTTCTAATACACTGCTATCTCTGTAAACTCGCTGCACAAAAATATCATCATGGGCACAGATAACTAAATCACACCACTGCATACCAGTAATCAATAACTGGCCCTGGATTTGCCAATAATAACAATGGCTCTCCTTCAATCTGTGTAGGCCTTGTGCCACTTTGAGGAATTTGCAGTCTACATAGCTTTGTGCATTTGGGCACTTAATTTCAACAAGCCCAAATGATGGACGCTCAAGTGGGTCATATACAAGTCCATCAGGTGATGCACCCAGCCAAGATGCATCTGGATGAATCACTAGCCCACACTTGGTCAAGTTCAAGTTTTTCAGAACTGCATAGTCCTTTAAGGCCCCCGTTTCCATTTCAAGTCCCCTCTTCATGTGTGCTGTTTGTCGTGTCCCTCGGATTATCCTTTCTGCCAGGCTTTCTGCAGCACCTGGACCTCTAACGTGGCTCACCTCTCTGAAATGTGAGGCAGTCACTCTTTCTCTCCTAAGTGAATGCCACTCAGGTGTAGCACTTTGGGATCTTGTTGCCTCCTCAATAAGGTGTGACTGTGACAAGGTCACAGAAAGTGAGCTTAGGTGTAGCTGTTCTTGGTGTGTTGGCACAAATGAATATTCAGGTGGGCTTAGATGGTAACATTCTAGTGGCAGACTCGGGAATGGGGGTGCATCCTCATGTATGACAACACTGTCAGATGGAGGTGGTGGTTGTTGATAGGACAATACACTGCCAACTTGTACCTTCCCAAAGATGGAGTCCACAAGTGGCTTGTCAGGCGAGATGTTCATTGTGCAGATGAGTGGAAGAGAATCTGCTTTCATTCCAGCGTAGACTGGTCCAGGATTGAGGGTGGCCCGGTGTGGGAGCTCACCGCTGTAGCCCTTGAAAACTGTACTAAAAGAAGAGTGAATAACATTTATTTTTACACATTGTAATCTGTTCACCAGCACAACTGATTGTGAATCACATATCACATGTCATCTGAAGTACAACGAGGCTAAATTAAATTTTGAAGAGAACAGGGTCTTATCAGATGATCAAAAGCATTTATTTTTTTTACCACACACTGTAATCTGCCTATTAAATTTGGTACTACATACCTAACTCCACTGGCTGTAGTAGCACCTGGTTTTGGCTTTAGGACAACCATGGCATCCACCACGGATCCAGGCTTCACCCCCTATTAATTTAAAAGATGGTGTTAGTAAAGTGACTGTGATACATTAACTAACATTAAATAATGAAATAAGACAAACCATTGTTGGTGGTTTATGCCACTTCTGTTCTGTCTGTGTGCATGAAAGGACAGGAGGCACGACAGACATGCCAGATTCAGAATAATGAGCAGTCTGGAAAAGCAATGCAACCAAGTGGTTGCAGATTCCGCAACCAGCAACACAAGAGCAGTTGCTGTTAATGAGCACAACTGGCATTGAATCACGTAATGTCATCTGAAATACACAAGAGGCAAAATGTAATATCTTAAAAAGAAGACTTGAGCAATGTCAATAGGCGCAATTTCTGTCCCATCATGTTGTTAGTGGTGAATGTCACTTGTCTATTGTCTCATGTAACGTTTGTGTTGTTTTGCATCACTCCTAAAACACTTGGCTATACTGTCTTTCTATTCTACAGTGTTGTGCATGGTTCAATCTACTAGTTCACTGAGCAACTATAAACTATAAAATATATTTTAGATTTAAACTTCATTTTCACTCCAGATGAAATGCTTACACATAGGAGTGAAACAGGCCTACTTATATTTATATTATTTTGTTGTTTCCACCACCAACAACAGAACAGTGCAGGTTTTACTTCAACTGCTTCTTGAAGAGTGTTATCAGAATATGTTAATAGGTGTAAGTGTTGAAGCCATATGTTAATAAAGAAGATAAAAGATTTGAAAGACAGATTGACAGATTTTAGAAAATGCAGTTTGAAGAATAGCTGAGGTGGACTATATTCTGCTTTTGAGTCATAGAGGTAGATAACAATAGCTCGAACTGTAAAATAAACTCCCATTTGTTTACTATAGGCAAAACAGACTGCTAATGATTCCCACTCAGCTACTCTGCATTTGGCTACCATTGTAAGCTTTGAAAACCAATGCCTATGGCTATCACAGCTTACGTGAAGTAAGAGCAAGGATAAAAGATTGAACTTGTGTTGAACTAACTTTTGAACTTGTTCAACAGAACTTTGAACGTGACACTGAACAGAACTCGTGTCATTTTAACCAGTCCTACTCTCAGCTGGTGTGGCGTAGCTATCTGTTTTCTTCATAGATCTGTAGCAGTGAGCCCTCACTGTTATCTCGTTAGCCTTACTTTTGCCTGATACTTCCATCAGAAATACAAACATGTTTTTAAAAGGCATTTCTAGTACTAGGACAGGTCGGTTCGTTACTAAAAACAACATCACTTCATTAGACTGCCACCTCAGGCTAGCTAGCTAACTAGCGTCAGCCACTTACCTTCAAAATTGCAGAGGTAGGATGAAACGTAGAACTTGAAACCCTTTTCAAGTGTACTCTGTGGCGTTGTACTTGATGCTCTGACAATACGACGCACATCGTTGACGGTAAACTTCGGAAACTCCAACAGGCACCTTGTGAATTTCATAGACTCGGCCATAAACATCTGCACTTCCGCATACCAACCGGAAATATGGTACCATCCTTACACCAAACGACGAAGTGGTGCGTGCACCTAAGCCATTAAAAAATAATAAAGAATAAAAATTGAGACGACATTACAGCTTTAAAAACGCAATAAACCAATAACATATGTACTAGATAAGCAAAAATAAGGTACCAACAAAATAAGGTTCACAGCTCCGTGTTCCTCGGGAGCGGAATATGTAAACAACGCGAGTGGAAACTATCTAACGGTGGTACGCTAACGACAGCTAGCGTCGCCACAGCGGGCTACAGTTAAGCTCGCCCATTAAGACGGAAGATATGATTAGTCAATTTAGCTGTCATTTGAAACTGGTATTGAGCTGAATTATAACTGCGTGGCCCTCTGTAAACGAACAGCGGGCATCACAGTTAGCTCGTTAGTTTCCTGTTTACTTTCTAGAAACGTCAGAGGGCGTAATATGGCGACTTCAAGCTGATTGGTTTAGTAGCCTCAATATGCAAAATAGTAACGCATTCTGGTAGCGAAATCTTATTTTGCACAGGGAAAAAATAAAATAACGTTTGAACAGTTCATGTAGAACTAAAATATATGTAATATAGAACTATTCTGTTTCCTAAATATATTTAGGTTAATATATTTTTTGGCATACCGTCATCGAGACATATATGAATTTATAGTGGTATATATATTGTACAAATGGCCAAAGTTAAACGTGTTGTTAGGAAGCACTAGATGTTGCGCTCCCTTGGAAAGGAATCGTATGGTAATGGCATGCGATTGAAGGGATGAAGAGCTCCTAGTGACCTGCAACCGATTTTTTTTAACCTTTAGCACCACCTGACACAGTGCTCTCCTATTTTGTCCGCCTAAGCATGAAAGCCTCATATTGGACCTTTGGGTTTACCCTAAGGTGTTTAACAAGATTTCTTGTGTTGCCACAACTCCTTATAGTTTTTTTTTTTACACAAATCACAAACAGCATCTTGGCTCTTTGTGGGGCTGAAATAGCTCCACACATGACTTCTCTTGCGTTCCGCCATAGCGTACGTACAGCGCCCTAGTACACTGAGTGAGCGTCTGTGTGTGTGTGTGTGTGAGCGTGCCGCAGTACTTACGCATTATGCACTGACCCAGGCGGAAGAAAAAGTAGTTCCCACCAACCGCATATCATTTAGACAAGATCTCAATATTTTTGTTACTTCCACAGTTTTCCTGTTAGTGCTTTGCATTACCTCAAATGACTGAAATATCAAAAGTATGGATATTTTGATTTGAAAATCGATTTTACAACATAAAGACCTGGTATCGATGGAATGGATATTTCAGTATCGATCCGCGCATCACTAACTAGAGCTGCGTCAACAAGCCAAATTACAGGATTAGGGCTGCATGTATGAACATCACACACTGACAGAGGTGGGTAGAGTATTCAACAATTTTACTCAAGTTAAAATACTGTTACTTGAACCAAATGTTACTCAAGTAAAAGTAAAAGTATGCATCCAAAAATTTACTTGAGTAAAAGTAAAAAAGCACTTTGATAAAAAGCTACTCAAGTAGTGAGTAAATGCATGAGTACTGTCTCATGTCAATAAATTACATCATGGGAAATTGAATGACTGGAAACTGACTTTTAATGATAACAAAAATAATTTATTATAAAAAAATATAATATATAAAAAGTATTTATTATAAATAATTTGTATTTTAGTTTGTTCCTAATTATTAGACCTGTGTAACTTTATATCCTGAGAGTAGGCGGTATCCAACTAGAGATAGAAGGGCACCAAATTACCTAGGTGACTACGTAACTGAAGACGAGGATAGTGATGGAATGCATATCACAGTAGACTACTGCTGTAGAGCAGTGTGTGGCATTCCACAGACTTATGATGAAGCAATGCAATCAGACAATTCAAAACAATGGAGAAAAGCAATGGATGAAGAAATCCAATCTCTAAATGAGACAAAACCTTCACCCCGACAACACTAGCAGTGGGCAAGAAACCCGTGGGGGGTAGGTGGGTTTACGCAATCAAGTCTGGTGTAGATGGGAATGACCAATACAAGGCTCGATTTACCGCTAAGGGCTACAGCCAGAAAATGGGAGTAGACTATGGGGAAACGTTTTCACCAACAGCAGACCTAACGAGTAATAAGAGTTGTGTTACAAAAGGCAGTACAGGAACATTTACTGGTCCACCAGATGGATGTGAAAACGGCGTTCTTACAGTATATAAGCTGGAGAAATCACTTTATGGACTCAAACAGTCTGGACGAAATTGGAATAGGGTTTTACATAATTGTTTAACAGAAAATGGATTCACACAAAACCAAGCTGACCATTGTGTATATTCTCAAGAGTCAAAAGAAGGGAAAGTGATCATAATTGTATGGTTCTATGATCTAATCATCGCTGCAAGGGATGGAAATTAATTGAAAAGAGTGAAAGGGATGCTTGCACAGCAATTCAAGATGAAGGATTTGGGGCAACTCAAGCATTTTCTTGGTATACATTTTGATTTTTCTGGTGGGTGTATTAAGATGTCACAAGAAAAGTACACGAACAAAACTCTACAGCGTTTTAACATGTCAGAATGTAGGGTAAGAGAAACTCCTTGTGAGCAAAAGCTTGAATACAGTGATGATGCAGTTAAAATGACAGACATCAGAATGTACAGAGAGGCCGTGGGCAGTCTGATATACCTGACAACCTGCACTAGGCCTGATCTGAGTTTTGTGGTGAGCAGGCTGTCACAGTACCTAGCTGAGCCTACACAGGAGCAATGGGTCACTGTGAAACATGTCCTGCGATACCTTAAAGGTACATCAAACAAAGGTTTAACCTTTAGGAGAAACAACTCTGAGAATCTTGGTATACAAGCCTACAGCGATGCAGACTGGGCAGCTGATACCAGTGATCGCCGCAGTACAACAGGATACTGTGTGAGCCTAAGTGAGAACAGCGCACTTATTTCATGGAAGACGAAGAAGCAACCTACTGTTGCACTTTCCACATGCGAAGCAGAGTATATGGCACTTGCTTCTACTGTTCAAGAGTGTCTTTACCTAGAACAATTACTGGGGAATATGGAAAGTTACAAATACACACAAACAATAATACATGAGGACAATCAGGGGACAATGGCATATGAGCACGCTGTTAAGTGACGTAATTTCTGCTAAAAGTTTAGGATGGTTGTTGACATCCGGTAGCCATTGAAAGCGTACACTGTGCTAGCTATTCACCTCACCAGTCTTGTAACGAGTATATTTACCGTTATTTACTTGGAAGTTTCCTTCATCTCCTGTCCGTTTACGTGTCCTAAACATGACAGTTAAACAAAAAAAAGTATCGTTTCAACAACGTACAGACAGCAGGTCCAACCACCACTGCTGTGTACCATTGTGCACAGCATCGACAAGGTGTAATTCCTACCTGAGCTTCCACACCTTTCCAAAGGACTCAGAACTGCAGAAACAATGGGTGGTTAAGATCAGGAGAGATCATTTTATTATCACGAGTACTTCCCGTGTGTGTTTGCGATATTTTATCGCTGCTCGAACCTCCCAATCCTACTGGACGACAACGACTGCGACCTGGAGCTTTTCCTGTACTATTTCAATGGAATAACTATACTATTCCAACTCCACGACCTGGAGTATGGGAAAGAACAGAGCGTCCACCCAACACTGATCTAACAGAGATGCAGACTGACCATGATGATGATGACCCCTTACCGTGTCATGAACATGACTACTGCGTCAGTAATGAGCCTGCTGCTCTTGATCTCTCCCTCAATGAAAATGAAGAGCTACGCGAGGAGATACCAAGGCTCTGAAAACAAATCGAAGACTTAACTGTCAGCAGCACGTTCTGTTTGGAGCGGTTTTCTGCCTCTGATGATGACATACGATTCTTTACCAGGTAAATAAAAAATATGGCAGGACACAGTACACGGATGGGCCTTCTCTGGTGTCTGAAATACATTGTGAATGAATTAGCCATTATATAACTTTATATATAACTTTTATATTCCACAGATTTGCAAGCCATGCCCACCTCATGGGCTTTTGGAAGCAAATAGAGCCAGCCACCCACATCATACGGGTTACAAGAGCACAGACTGTTGAGAAGACTGATCAGGTCCCTCACTCTGCCAGTGCAACGGTAAATGTTTTCGTCTTGTCCATACAAAGCATGTTATGTCATCATTTTCAAATTAATCTTTACATCAAAAGAAGTTTTGATAGTCATAATGTAATATGACAATAGGATAATGTATTTTTTCCCCAGGTTCTTCAACCAATTGATGAGTTTTTTCTCTTCATGAACTACCTGTCATTGGGACTGATGCAAAAGGATTTGGCCCACAGATTTAGAATACATCGGTCAACTGTTAGTCGTATTATTAACACCTGGGCCAACTTGCTTTATACTGTATTGGGAGCTGTTTCTATTTGGTTAGATGTGGACACTGTGAAAACTCACCTCCCAGATGTGTTTCAGGACTACGCTGACACTCAAATAATTTTAGATTGCACAGAACTGAGATGTCAAACTCCAAATTCCCTTCTCCTCCAGAGTGAAGTGTTTTCCACTTATAAATCACACTGTACATTCAAAGGGTTGATTGGGATAGCCCCTCATGGCGCAGTGACCTTTGTGTCTTCTCTTTATCAAGGTGCTATCAGTGATAAAGAGATCTTAAAGCAGTCTGGCATTGTGGCCCTCCTTGACCCATCTATGGCCATCATGGTGGACAAGGGTTTCCTTGTTGAAGACTGCATTCCATGCAAAGTCCACATACCCACGTTTCTGTCAAAGAGAGCTCAACTGTCTAGGTCAGAGATCAGAACGTCACAGTCCATTGCAAGACTGAGAGTCCATGTTGAGCGTGTGATTCGCAGAGTAAAAGAACATAAAATATTCAGCACAGTGATCCCCCTTTCAATCACAGGGAGCATAAACCAAATTCTTTACTGTTGCCTGTCTTTTGGTGAATTATCAAAATGGCCCCTTGGTAAAAGCCTGGGCAAACAATGGCTAATCTCAATCCAGAATTAGACAGATGATGTAATGTGAATGATGGTGATTTATTATTATTTTATATTTTCTCTAACCTTAAAATGATCCCTTTAAGGTCAGGGGTCGGCAACCCGCGGCTCCAGAGCCTCGTGCAGCTCAGCTTTTGAATAGAATTAATGAGTATTTAATTAACGTATAATATTTTTGAGACTTAAAAAATGTTCGGGTGGAATTTCACAAATGTCCAGTATTTAGTTTCGGTTCGCTTGAGTGACATGTCATCGTCACTGAAATAAATTTCCAATTATTTTGCTTTTGTGGCTCCGAGTCAAAAAGCTTGCCGACCCCTGCTTTAGGTCATGCTAGTCTGTAAATATTGGCTGCAATGTTAAGGTACAGTGCAATATGATAAATAGTATAAAATGCTTTCACTTTTATATGTAAAATTGACAACACAATACAAAATTATGTATTTCTTAACTTTTACTGTATTTGTAAAAATGAAATGAATACAATAGTAATACAATTGACAGAATAATTTGAAATTGTTTTAATTGTTTTAGTTCATGAGTTCATTATGATTTTCTATTGCTTGGGCATAGAGAGGTATTTTGGCATGTAAGTGTTAAAGAAAAACATGTCACACCTCCTTTTCACCTCTTCTAATACACTGCTATCTCTGTAAACTCGCTGCACAAAAATATCATCATGGGCACAGATAACTAAATCACACCACTGCATACCAGTAATCAATAACTGGCCCTGGATTTGCCAATAATAACAATGGCTCTCCTTCAATCTGTGTAGGCCTTGTGCCACTTTGAGGAATTTGCAGTCTACATAGCTTTGTGCATTTGGGCACTTAATTTCAACAAGCCCAAATGATGGACGCTCAAGTGGGTCATATACAAGTCCATCAGGTGATGCACCCAGCCAAGATGCATCTGGATGAATCACTAGCCCACACTTGGTCAAGTTCAAGTTTTTCAGAACTGCATAGTCCTTTAAGGCCCCCGTTTCCATTTCAAGTCCCCTCTTCATGTGTGCTGTTTGTCGTGTCCCTCGGATTATCCTTTCTGCCAGGCTTTCTGCAGCACCTGGACCTCTAACGTGGCTCACCTCTCTGAAATGTGAGGCAGTCACTCTTTCTCTCCTAAGTGAATGCCACTCAGGTGTAGCACTTTGGGATCTTGTTGCCTCCTCAATAAGGTGTGACTGTGACAAGGTCACAGAAAGTGAGCTTAGGTGTAGCTGTTCTTGGTGTGTTGGCACAAATGAATATTCAGGTGGGCTTAGATGGTAACATTCTAGTGGCAGACTCGGGAATGGGGGTGCATCCTCATGTATGACAACACTGTCAGATGGAGGTGGTGGTTGTTGATAGGACAATACACTGCCAACTTGTACCTTCCCAAAGATGGAGTCCACAAGTGGCTTGTCAGGCGAGATGTTCATTGTGCAGATGAGTGGAAGAGAATCTGCTTTCATTCCAGCGTAGACTGGTCCAGGATTGAGGGTGGCCCGGTGTGGGAGCTCACCGCTGTAGCCCTTGAAAACTGTACTAAAAGAAGAGTGAATAACATTTATTTTTACACATTGTAATCTGTTCACCAGCACAACTGATTGTGAATCACATATCACATGTCATCTGAAGTACAACGAGGCTAAATTAAATTTTGAAGAGAACAGGGTCTTATCAGATGATCAAAAGCATTTATTTTTTTTACCACACACTGTAATCTGCCTATTAAATTTGGTACTACATACCTAACTCCACTGGCTGTAGTAGCACCTGGTTTTGGCTTTAGGACAACCATGGCATCCACCACGGATCCAGGCTTCACCCCCTATTAATTTAAAAGATGGTGTTAGTAAAGTGACTGTGATACATTAACTAACATTAAATAATGAAATAAGACAAACCATTGTTGGTGGTTTATGCCACTTCTGTTCTGTCTGTGTGCATGAAAGGACAGGAGGCACGACAGACATGCCAGATTCAGAATAATGAGCAGTCTGGAAAAGCAATGCAACCAAGTGGTTGCAGATTCCGCAACCAGCAACACAAGAGCAGTTGCTGTTAATGAGCACAACTGGCATTGAATCACGTAATGTCATCTGAAATACACAAGAGGCAAAATGTAATATCTTGAAAAGAAGACTTGAGCAATGTCAATAGGCGCAATTTCTGTCCCATCATGTTGTTAGTGGTGAATGTCACTTGTCTATTGTCTCATGTAACGTTTGTGCTGTTTTGCATCACTCTTAAAACACTTGGCTATACTGTCGTTCTATTCTACAGTGTTGTGCATGGTTCAATCTACTAGTTCACTGAGCAACTATAAACTATAAAATATATTTTAGATTTAAACTTCATTTTCACTCCAGATGAAATGCTTACACATAGGAGTGAAACAGGCCTACTTATATTTATATTATTTTGTTGTTTCCACCACCAACAACAGAACAGTGCAGGTTTTACTTCAACTGCTTCTTGAAGAGTGTTATCAGAATATGTTAATAGGTGTAAGTGTTGAAGCCATATGTTAACATGAAAGACAGATTGACAGATTTTAGAAAATGCAGTTTGAAGAATAGCTGAGGTGGACTATATTCTGCTTTTGAGTCATAGAGGTAGATAACAATAGCTCGAACTGTAAAATAAACTCCCATTTGTTTACTATAGGCAAAACAGACTGCTAATGATTCCCACTCAGCTACTCTGCATTTGGCTACCATTGTAAGCTTTGAAAACCAATGCCTATGGCTATCACAGCTTACGTGAAGTAAGAGCAAGGATAAAAGATTGAACTTGTGTTGAACTAACTTTTGAACTTGTTCAACAGAACTTTGAACGTGACACTGAACAGAACTCGTGTCATTTTAACCAGTCCTACTCTCAGCTGGTGTGGCGTAGCTATCTGTTTTCTTCATAGATCTGTAGCAGTGAGCCCTCACTGTTATCTCGTTAGCCTTACTTTTGCCTGATACTTCCATCAGAAATACAAACATGTTTTTAAAAGGCATTTCTAGTACTAGGACAGGTCGGTTCGTTACTAAAAACAACATCACTTCATTAGACTGCCACCTCAGGCTAGCTAGCTAACTAGCGTCAGCCACTTACCTTCAAAATTGCAGAGGTAGGATGAAACGTAGAACTTGAAACCCTTTTCAAGTGTACTCTGTGGCGTTGTACTTGATGCTCTGACAATACGACGCACATCGTTGACGGTAAACTTCGGTAACTCCAAGAGGCACCTTGTGAATTTCATAGACTCGGCCATAAACATCTGCACTTCCGCATACCAACCGGAAATATGGTACCATCCTTACACCAAACGACGAAGTGGTGCGTGCACCTAAGCCATTAAAAAATAATAAAGAATAAAAATTGAGACGACATTACAGCTTTAAAAACGCAATAAACCAATAACATATGTACTAGATAAGCAAAAATAAGGTACCAACAAAATAAGGTTCACAGCTCCGTGTTCCTCGGGAGCGGAATATGTAAACAACGCGAGTGGAAACTATCTAACGGTGGTACGCTAACGACAGCTAGCGTCGCCACAGCGGGCTACAGTTAAGCTCGCCCATTAAGACGGAAGATATGATTAGTCAATTTAGCTGTCATTTGAAACTGGTACTGAGCTGAATTATAACTGCGTGGCCCTCTGTAAACGAACAGCGGGCATCACAGTTAGCTCGTTAGTTTCCTGTTTACTTTCTAGAAACGTCAGAGGGCGTAATATGGCGACTTCAAGCTGATTGGTTTAGTAGCCTCAATATGCAAAATAGTAACGCATTCTGGTAGCGAAATCTTATTTTGCACAGGGAAAAAATAAAATAACGTTTGAACAGTTCATGTAGAACTAAAATATATGTAATATAGAACTATTCTGTTTCCTAAATATATTTAGGTTAATATATTTTTTGGCATACCGTCATCGAGACATATATGAATTCATAGTGGTATATATATTGTACAAATGGCCAAAGTTAAACGTGTTGTTAGGAAGCACTAGATGTTGCGCTCCCTTGGAAAGGAATCGTATGGTAATGGCATGCGATTGAAGGGATGAAGGGCTCCTAGTGACCTGCAACCGATTTTTTTTAACCTTTAGCACCACCTGACACAGTGCTCTCCTATTTTGTCCGCCTAAGCATGAAAGCCTCATATTGGACCTTTGGGTTTACCCTAAGGTGTTTAACAAGATTTCTTGTGTTGCCACAACTCCTTATAGTTTTTTTTTTTACACAAATCACAAACAGCATCTTGGCTCTTTGTGGGGCTGAAATAGCTCCACACATGACTTCTCTTGCGTTCGGCCATAGCGTACGTACAGCGCCCTAGTACACTGAGTGAGCGTCTGTGTGTGTGTGTGTGAGCGTGCCGCAGTACTTACGCATTATGCACTGACCCAGGCGGAAGAAAAAGTAGTTCCCACCAACCGCATATCATTTAGACAAGATCTCAATATTTTTGTTACTTCCACAGTTTTCCTGTTAGTGCTTTGCATTACCTCAAATGACTGAAATATCAAAAGTATGGATATTTTGATTTGAAAATCGATTTTACAACATAAAGACCTGGTATCGATGGAATGGATATTTCAGTATCGATCCGCGCATCACTAACTAGAGCTGCGTCAACAAGCCAAATTACAGGATTAGGGCTGCATGTATGAACATCACACACTGACAGAGGTGGGTAGAGTATTCAACAATTTTACTCAAGTTAAAATACTGTTACTTGAACCAAATGTTACTCAAGTAAAAGTAAAAGTATGCATCCAAAAATTTACTTGAGTAAAAGTAAAAAAGCACTTTGATAAAAAGCTACTCAAGTAGTGAGTAAATGCATGAGTACTGTCTCATGTCAATAAATTACATCATGGGAAATTGAATGACTGGAAACTGACTTTTAATGATAACAAAAATAATTTATTATAAAAAAATATAATATATAAAAAGTATTTATTATAAATAATTTGTATTTTAGTTTGTTCCTAATTATTAGACCTGTGTAACTTTATATCCTGAGAGTAGGCGGTATCCAACTAGAGATAGAAGGGCACCAAATTACCTAGGTGACTACGTAACTGAAGACGAGGATAGTGATGGAATGCATATCACAGTAGACTACTGCTGTAGAGCAGTGTGTGGCATTCCACAGACTTATGATGAAGCAATGCAATCAGACAATTCAAAAGAATGGAGAAAAGCAATGGATGAAGAAATCCAATCTCTAAATGAGACAAAACCTTCACCCCGACAACACTAGCAGTGGGCAAGAAACCCGTGGGGGGTAGGTGGGTTTACGCAATCAAGTCTGGTGTAGATGGGAATGACCAATACAAGGCTCGATTTACCGCTAAGGGCTACAGCCAGAAAATGGGAGTAGACTATGGGGAAACGTTTTCACCAACAGCAGACCTAACGAGTAATAAGAGTTGTGTTACAAAAGGCAGTACAGGAACATTTACTGGTCCACCAGATGGATGTGAAAACGGCGTTCTTACAGTATATAAGCTGGAGAAATCACTTTATGGACTCAAACAGTCTGGACGAAATTGGAATAGGGTTTTACATAATTGTTTAACAGAAAATGGATTCACACAAAACCAAGCTGACCATTGTGTATATTCTCAAGAGTCAAAAGAAGGGAAAGTGATCATAATTGTATGGTTCTATGATCTAATCATCGCTGCAAGGGATGGAAATTAATTGAAAAGAGTGAAAGGGATGCTTGCACAGCAATTCAAGATGAAGGATTTGGGGCAACTCAAGCATTTTCTTGGTATACATTTTGATTTTTCTGGTGGGTGTATTAAGATGTCACAAGAAAAGTACACGAACAAAACTCTACAGCGTTTTAACATGTCAGAATGTAGGGTAAGAGAAACTCCTTGTGAGCAAAAGCTTGAATACAGTGATGATGCAGTTAAAATGACAGACATCAGAATGTACAGAGAGGCCGTGGGCAGTCTGATATACCTGACAACCTGCACTAGGCCTGATCTGAGTTTTGTGGTGAGCAGGCTGTCACAGTACCTAGCTGAGCCTACACAGGAGCAATGGGTCACTGTGAAACATGTCCTGCGATACCTTAAAGGTACATCAAACAAAGGTTTAACCTTTAGGAGAAACAACTCTGAGAATCTTGGTATACAAGCCTACAGCGATGCAGACTGGGCAGCTGATACCAGTGATCGCCGCAGTACAACAGGATACTGTGTGAGCCTAAGTGAGAACAGCGCACTTATTTCATGGAAGACGAAGAAGCAACCTACTGTTGCACTTTCCACATGCGAAGCAGAGTATATGGCACTTGCTTCTACTGTTCAAGAGTGTCTTTACCTAGAACAATTACTGGGGAATATGGAAAGTTACAAATACACACAAACAATAATACATGAGGACAATCAGGGGACAATGGCATATGAGCACGCTGTTAAGTGACGTAATTTCTGCTAAAAGTTTAGGATGGTTGTTGACATCCGGTAGCCATTGAAAGCGTACACTGTGCTAGCTATTCACCTCACCAGTCTTGTAACGAGCATATTTACCGTTATTTACTTGGAAGTTTCCTTCATCTCCTGTCCGTTTACGTGTCCTAAACATGACAGTTAAACAAAAAAAAGTATCGTTTCAACAACGTACAGACAGCAGGTCCAACCACCACTGCTGTGTACCATTGTGCACAGCATCGACAAGGTGTAATTCCTACCTGAGCTTCCACACCTTTCCAAAGGACTCAGAACTGCAGAAACAATGGGTGGTTAAGATCAGGAGAGATCATTTTATTATCACGAGTACTTCCCGTGTGTGTTTGCGATATTTTATCGCTGCTCGAACCTCCCAATCCTACTGGACGACGACGACTGCGACCTGGAGCTTTTCCTGTGCTATTTCAATGGAATAACTATACTATTCCAACTCCACGACCTGGAGTATGGGAAAGAACAGAGCGTCCACCCAACACTGATCTAACAGAGATGCAGACTGACCATGATGATGATGACCCCTTACCGTGTCATGAACATGACTACTGCGTCAGTAATGAGCCTGCTGCGCTTGATCTCTCCCTCAATGAAAATGAAGAGCTACGCGAGGAGATACCAAGGCTCTGAAAACAAATCGAAGACTTAACTGTCAGCAGCACGTTCTGTTTGGAGCGGTTTTCTGCCTCTGATGATGACATACGATTCTTTACCAGGTAAATAAAAAATATGGCAGGACACAGTACACGGATGGGCCTTCTCTGGTGTCTGAAATACATTGTGAATGAATTAGCCATTATATAACTTTATATATAACTTTTATATTCCACAGATTTGCAAGCCATGCCCACCTCATGGGCTTTTGGAAGCAAATAGAGCCAGCCACCCACATCATACGGGTTACAAGAGCACAGACTGTTGAGAAGACTGATCAGGTCCCTCACTCTGCCAGTGCAACGGTAAATGTTTTCGTCTTGTCCATACAAAGCATGTTATGTCATCATTTTCAAATTAATCTTTACATCAAAAGAAGTTTTGATAGTCATAATGTAATATGACAATAGGATAATGTATTTTTTCCCCAGGTTCTTCAACCAATTGATGAGTTTTTTCTCTTCATGAACTACCTGTCATTGGGACTGATGCAAAAGGATTTGGCCCACAGATTTAGAATACATCGGTCAACTGTTAGTCGTATTATTAACACCTGGGCCAACTTGCTTTATACTGTATTGGGAGCTGTTTCTATTTGGTTAGATGTGGACACTGTGAAAACTCACCTCCCAGATGTGTTTCAGGACTACGCTGACACTCAAATAATTTTAGATTGCACAGAACTGAGATGTCAAACTCCAAATTCCCTTCTCCTCCAGAGTGAAGTGTTTTCCACTTATAAATCACACTGTACATTCAAAGGGTTGATTGGGATAGCCCCTCATGGCGCAGTGACCTTTGTGTCTTCTCTTTATCAAGGTGCTATCAGTGATAAAGAGATCTTAAAGCAGTCTGGCATTGTGGCCCTCCTTGACCCATCTATGGCCATCATGGTGGACAAGGGTTTCCTTGTTGAAGACTGCATTCCATGCAAAGTCCACATACCCACGTTTCTGTCAAAGAGAGCTCAACTGTCTAGGTCAGAGATCAGAACGTCACAGTCCATTGCAAGACTGAGAGTCCATGTTGAGCGTGTGATTCGCAGAGTAAAAGAACATAAAATATTCAGCACAGTGATCCCCCTTTCAATCACAGGGAGCATAAACCAAATTCTTTACTGTTGCCTGTCTTTTGGTGAATTATCAAAATGGCCCCTTGGTAAAAGCCTGGGCAAACAATGGCTAATCTCAATCCAGAATTAGACAGATGATGTAATGTGAATGATGGTGATTTATTATTATTTTATATTTTCTCTAACCTTAAAATGATCCCTTTAAGGTCAGGGGTCGGCAACCCGCGGCTCCAGAGCCTCGTGCAGCTCAGCTTTTGAATAGAATTAATGAGTATTTAATTAACGTATAATATTTTTGAGACTTAAAAAATGTTCGGGTGGAATTTCACAAATGTCCAGTATTTAGTTTCGGTTCGCTTGAGTGACATGTCATCGTCACTGAAATAAATTTCCAATTATTTTGCTTTTGTGGCTCCGAGTCAAAAAGCTTGCCGACCCCTGCTTTAGGTCATGCTAGTCTGTAAATATTGGCTGCAATGTTAAGGTACAGTGCAATATGATAAATAGTATAAAATGCTTTCACTTTTATATGTAAAATTGACAACACAATACAAAATTATGTATTTCTTAACTTTTACTGTATTTGTAAAAATGAAATGAATACAATAGTAATACAATTGACAGAATAATTTGAAATTGTTTTAATTGTTCATGAGTTCATTATGATTTTCTATTGCTTGGGCATAGAGAGGTATTTTGGCATGTAAGTGTTAAAGAAAAACATGTCACACCTCCTTTTCACCTCTTCTAATACACTGCTATCTCTGTAAACTCGCTGCACAAAAATATCATCATGGGCACAGATAACTAAATCACACCACTGCATACCAGTAATCAATAACTGGCCCTGGATTTGCCAATAATAACAATGGCTCTCCTTCAATCTGTGTAGGCCTTGTGCCACTTTGAGGAATTTGCAGTCTACATAGCTTTGTGCATTTGGGCACTTAATTTCAACAAGCCCAAATGATGGACGCTCAAGTGGGTCATATACAAGTCCATCAGGTGATGCACCCAGCCAAGATGCATCTGGATGAATCACTAGCCCACACTTGGTCAAGTTCAAGTTTTTCAGAACTGCATAGTCCTTTAAGGCCCCCGTTTCCATTTCAAGTCCCCTCTTCATGTGTGCTGTTTGTCGTGTCCCTCGGATTATCCTTTCTGCCAGGCTTTCTGCAGCACCTGGACCTCTAACGTGGCTCACCTCTCTGAAATGTGAGGCAGTCACTCTTTCTCTCCTAAGTGAATGCCACTCAGGTGTAGCACTTTGGGATCTTGTTGCCTCCTCAATAAGGTGTGACTGTGACAAGGTCACAGAAAGTGAGCTTAGGTGTAGCTGTTCTTGGTGTGTTGGCACAAATGAATATTCAGGTGGGCTTAGATGGTAACATTCTAGTGGCAGACTCGGGAATGGGGGTGCATCCTCATGTATGACAACACTGTCAGATGGAGGTGGTGGTTGTTGATAGGACAATACACTGCCAACTTGTACCTTCCCAAAGATGGAGTCCACAAGTGGCTTGTCAGGCGAGATGTTCATTGTGCAGATGAGTGGAAGAGAATCTGCTTTCATTCCAGCGTAGACTGGTCCAGGATTGAGGGTGGCCCGGTGTGGGAGCTCACCGCTGTAGCCCTTGAAAACTGTACTAAAAGAAGAGTGAATAACATTTATTTTTACACATTGTAATCTGTTCACCAGCACAACTGATTGTGAATCACATATCACATGTCATCTGAAGTACAACGAGGCTAAATTAAATTTTGAAGAGAACAGGGTCTTATCAGATGATCAAAAGCATTTATTTTTTTTACCACACACTGTAATCTGCCTATTAAATTTGGTACTACATACCTAACTCCACTGGCTGTAGTAGCACCTGGTTTTGGCTTTAGGACAACCATGGCATCCACCACGGATCCAGGCTTCACCCCCTATTAATTTAAAAGATGGTGTTAGTAAAGTGACTGTGATACATTAACTAACATTAAATAATGAAATAAGACAAACCATTGTTGGTGGTTTATGCCACTTCTGTTCTGTCTGTGTGCATGAAAGGACAGGAGGCACGACAGACATGCCAGATTCAGAATAATGAGCAGTCTGGAAAAGCAATGCAACCAAGTGGTTGCAGATTCCGCAACCAGCAACACAAGAGCAGTTGCTGTTAATGAGCACAACTGGCATTGAATCACGTAATGTCATCTGAAATACACAAGAGGCAAAATGTAATATCTTAAAAAGAAGACTTGAGCAATGTCAATAGGCGCAATTTCTGTCCCATCATGTTGTTAGTGGTGAATGTCACTTGTCTATTGTCTCATGTAACGTTTGTGTTGTTTTGCATCACTCCTAAAACACTTGGCTATACTGTCTTTCTATTCTACAGTGTTGTGCATGGTTCAATCTACTAGTTCACTGAGCAACTATAAACTATAAAATATATTTTAGATTTAAACTTCATTTTCACTCCAGATGAAATGCTTACACATAGGAGTGAAACAGGCCTACTTATATTTATATTATTTTGTTGTTTCCACCACCAACAACAGAACAGTGCAGGTTTTACTTCAACTGCTTCTTGAAGAGTGTTATCAGAATATGTTAATAGGTGTAAGTGTTGAAGCCATATGTTAATAAAGAAGATAAAAGATTTGAAAGACAGATTGACAGATTTTAGAAAATGCAGTTTGAAGAATAGCTGAGGTGGACTATATTCTGCTTTTGAGTCATAGAGGTAGATAACAATAGCTCGAACTGTAAAATAAACTCCCATTTGTTTACTATAGGCAAAACAGACTGCTAATGATTCCCACTCAGCTACTCTGCATTTGGCTACCATTGTAAGCTTTGAAAACCAATGCCTATGGCTATCACAGCTTACGTGAAGTAAGAGCAAGGATAAAAGATTGAACTTGTGTTGAACTAACTTTTGAACTTGTTCAACAGAACTTTGAACGTGACACTGAACAGAACTCGTGTCATTTTAACCAGTCCTACTCTCAGCTGGTGTGGCGTAGCTATCTGTTTTCTTCATAGATCTGTAGCAGTGAGCCCTCACTGTTATCTCGTTAGCCTTACTTTTGCCTGATACTTCCATCAGAAATACAAACATGTTTTTAAAAGGCATTTCTAGTACTAGGACAGGTCGGTTCGTTACTAAAAACAACATCACTTCATTAGACTGCCACCTCAGGCTAGCTAGCTAACTAGCGTCAGCCACTTACCTTCAAAATTGCAGAGGTAGGATGAAACGTAGAACTTGAAACCCTTTTCAAGTGTACTCTGTGGCGTTGTACTTGATGCTCTGACAATACGACGCACATCGTTGACGGTAAACTTCGGAAACTCCAACAGGCACCTTGTGAATTTCATAGACTCGGCCATAAACATCTGCACTTCCGCATACCAACCGGAAATATGGTACCATCCTTACACCAAACGACGAAGTGGTGCGTGCACCTAAGCCATTAAAAAATAATAAAGAATAAAAATTGAGACGACATTACAGCTTTAAAAACGCAATAAACCAATAACATATGTACTAGATAAGCAAAAATAAGGTACCAACAAAATAAGGTTCACAGCTCCGTGTTCCTCGGGAGCGGAATATGTAAACAACGCGAGTGGAAACTATCTAACGGTGGTACGCTAACGACAGCTAGCGTCGCCACAGCGGGCTACAGTTAAGCTCGCCCATTAAGACGGAAGATATGATTAGTCAATTTAGCTGTCATTTGAAACTGGTATTGAGCTGAATTATAACTGCGTGGCCCTCTGTAAACGAACAGCGGGCATCACAGTTAGCTCGTTAGTTTCCTGTTTACTTTCTAGAAACGTCAGAGGGCGTAATATGGCGACTTCAAGCTGATTGGTTTAGTAGCCTCAATATGCAAAATAGTAACGCATTCTGGTAGCGAAATCTTATTTTGCACAGGGAAAAAATAAAATAACGTTTGAACAGTTCATGTAGAACTAAAATATATGTAATATAGAACTATTCTGTTTCCTAAATATATTTAGGTTAATATATTTTTTGGCATACCGTCATCGAGACATATATGAATTTATAGTGGTATATATATTGTACAAATGGCCAAAGTTAAACGTGTTGTTAGGAAGCACTAGATGTTGCGCTCCCTTGGAAAGGAATCGTATGGTAATGGCATGCGATTGAAGGGATGAAGAGCTCCTAGTGACCTGCAACCGATTTTTTTTAACCTTTAGCACCACCTGACACAGTGCTCTCCTATTTTGTCCGCCTAAGCATGAAAGCCTCATATTGGACCTTTGGGTTTACCCTAAGGTGTTTAACAAGATTTCTTGTGTTGCCACAACTCCTTATAGTTTTTTTTTTTACACAAATCACAAACAGCATCTTGGCTCTTTGTGGGGCTGAAATAGCTCCACACATGACTTCTCTTGCGTTCCGCCATAGCGTACGTACAGCGCCCTAGTACACTGAGTGAGCGTCTGTGTGTGTGTGTGTGTGTGTGAGCGTGCCGCAGTACTTACGCATTATGCACTGACCCAGGCGGAAGAAAAAGTAGTTCCCACCAACCGCATATCATTTAGACAAGATCTCAATATTTTTGTTACTTCCACAGTGTTCCTGTTAGTGCTTTGCATTACCTCAAATGACTGAAGTATCAAAAGTATGGATATTTTGATTTGAAAATCGATTTTACAACATAAAGACCTGGTATCGATGGAATGGATATTTCATTATCGATCCGCGCATCACTAACTAGAGCTGCGTCAACAAGCCTAATTACAGGATTAGGGCTGCATGTATGAACATCACACACTGACAGAGGTGGGTAGAGTATTCAACAATTTTACTCAAGTTAAAATACTGTTACTTGAACCAAATGTTACTCAAGTAAAAGTAAAAGTATGCATCCAAAAATTTACTTGAGTAAAAGTAAAAAAGCACTTTGATAAAAAGCTACTCAAGTAGTGAGTAAATGCATGAGTACTGTCTCATGTCAATAAATTACATCATGGGAAATTGAATGACTGGAAACTGACTTTTAATGATAACAAAAATAATTTATTATAAAAAAATATAATATATAAAAAGTATTTATTATAAATAATTTGTATTTTAGTTTGTTCCTAATTATTAGACCTGTGTAACTTTATATCCTGAGAGTAGGCGGTATCCAACTAGAGATAGAAGGGCACCAAATTACCTAGGTGACTACGTAACTGAAGACGAGGATAGTGATGGAATGCATATCACAGTAGACTACTGCTGTAGAGCAGTGTGTGGCATTCCACAGACTTATGATGAAGCAATGCAATCAGACAATTCAAAAGAATGGAGAAAAGCAATGGATGAAGAAATCCAATCTCTAAATGAGACAAAACCTTCACCCCGACAACACTAGCAGTGGGCAAGAAACCCGTGGGGGGTAGGTGGGTTTACGCAATCAAGTCTGGTGTAGATGGGAATGACCAATACAAGGCTCGATTTACCGCTAAGGGCTACAGCCAGAAAATGGGAGTAGACTATGGGGAAACGTTTTCACCAACAGCAGACCTAACGAGTAATAAGAGTTGTGTTACAAAAGGCAGTACAGGAACATTTACTGGTCCACCAGATGGATGTGAAAACGGCGTTCTTACAGTATATAAGCTGGAGAAATCACTTTATGGACTCAAACAGTCTGGACGAAATTGGAATAGGGTTTTACATAATTGTTTAACAGAAAATGGATTCACACAAAACCAAGCTGACCATTGTGTATATTCTCAAGAGTCAAAAGAAGGGAAAGTGATCATAATTGTATGGTTCTATGATCTAATCATCGCTGCAAGGGATGGAAATTAATTGAAAAGAGTGAAAGGGATGCTTGCACAGCAATTCAAGATGAAGGATTTGGGGCAACTCAAGCATTTTCTTGGTATACATTTTGATTTTTCTGGTGGGTGTATTAAGATGTCACAAGAAAAGTACACGAACAAAACTCTACAGCGTTTTAACATGTCAGAATGTAGGGTAAGAGAAACTCCTTGTGAGCAAAAGCTTGAATACAGTGATGATGCAGTTAAAATGACAGACATCAGAATGTACAGAGAGGCCGTGGGCAGTCTGATATACCTGACAACCTGCACTAGGCCTGATCTGAGTTTTGTGGTGAGCAGGCTGTCACAGTACCTAGCTGAGCCTACACAGGAGCAATGGGTCACTGTGAAACATGTCCTGCGATACCTTAAAGGTACATCAAACAAAGGTTTAACCTTTAGGAGAAACAACTCTGAGAATCTTGGTATACAAGCCTACAGCGATGCAGACTGGGCAGCTGATACCAGTGATCGCCGCAGTACAACAGGATACTGTGTGAGCCTAAGTGAGAACAGCGCACTTATTTCATGGAAGACGAAGAAGCAACCTACTGTTGCACTTTCCACATGCGAAGCAGAGTATATGGCACTTGCTTCTACTGTTCAAGAGTGTCTTTACCTAGAACAATTACTGGGGAATATGGAAAGTTACAAATACACACAAACAATAATACATGAGGACAATCAGGGGACAATGGCATATGAGCACGCTGTTAAGTGACGTAATTTCTGCTAAAAGTTTAGGATGGTTGTTGACATCCGGTAGCCATTGAAAGCGTACACTGTGCTAGCTATTCACCTCACCAGTCTTGTAACGAGCATATTTACCGTTATTTACTTGGAAGTTTCCTTCATCTCCTGTCCGTTTACGTGTCCTAAACATGACAGTTAAACAAAAAAAAGTATCGTTTCAACAACGTACAGACAGCAGGTCCAACCACCACTGCTGTGTACCATTGTGCACAGCATCGACAAGGTGTAATTCCTACCTGAGCTTCCACACCTTTCCAAAGGACTCAGAACTGCAGAAACAATGGGTGGTTAAGATCAGGAGAGATCATTTTATTATCACGAGTACTTCCCGTGTGTGTTTGCGATATTTTATCGCTGCTCGAACCTCCCAATCCTACTGGACGACAACGACTGCGACCTGGAGCTTTTCCTGTACTATTTCAATGGAATAACTATACTATTCCAACTCCACGACCTGGAGTATGGGAAAGAACAGAGCGTCCACCCAACACTGATCTAACAGAGATGCAGACTGACCATGATGATGATGACCCCTTACCGTGTCATGAACATGACTACTGCGTCAGTAATGAGCCTGCTGCTCTTGATCTCTCCCTCAATGAAAATGAAGAGCTACGCGAGGAGATACCAAGGCTCTGAAA
The DNA here is from genome assembly GCF_052324685.1 of Brachyhypopomus gauderio. Lineage (NCBI taxonomy): Eukaryota > Metazoa > Chordata > Actinopteri > Gymnotiformes > Hypopomidae > Brachyhypopomus > Brachyhypopomus gauderio. Next base: position 1,899,722 of record NW_027506866.1, on the reverse strand, counting down.
ACAAATCGAAGACTTAACTGTCAGCAGCACGTTCTGTTTGGAGCGGTTTTCTGCCTCTGATGATGACATACGATTCTTTACCAGGTAAATAAAAAATATGGCAGGACACAGTACACGGATGGGCCTTCTCTGGTGTCTGAAATACATTGTGAATGAATTAGCCATTATATAACTTTATATATAACTTTTATATTCCACAGATTTGCAAGCCATGCCCACCTCATGGGCTTTTGGAAGCAAATAGAGCCAGCCACCCACATCATACGGGTTACAAGAGCACAGACTGTTGAGAAGACTGATCAGGTCCCTCACTCTGCCAGTGCAACGGTAAATGTTTTCGTCTTGTCCATACAAAGCATGTTATGTCATCATTTTCAAATTAATCTTTACATCAAAAGAAGTTTTGATAGTCATAATGTAATATGACAATAGGATAATGTATTTTTTCCCCAGGTTCTTCAACCAATTGATGAGTTTTTTCTCTTCATGAACTACCTGTCATTGGGACTGATGCAAAAGGATTTGGCCCACAGATTTAGAATACATCGGTCAACTGTTAGTCGTATTATTAACACCTGGGCCAACTTGCTTTATACTGTATTGGGAGCTGTTTCTATTTGGTTAGATGTGGACACTGTGAAAACTCTCCTCCCAGATGTGTTTCAGGACTACGCTGACACTCAAATAATTTTAGATTGCACAGAACTGAGATGTCAAACTCCAAATTCCCTTCTCCTCCAGAGTGAAGTGTTTTCCACTTATAAATCACACTGTACATTCAAAGGGTTGATTGGGATAGCCCCTCATGGCGCAGTGACCTTTGTGTCTTCTCTTTATCAAGGTGCTATCAGTGATAAAGAGATCTTAAAGCAGTCTGGCATTGTGGCCCTCCTTGACCCATCTATGGCCATCATGGTGGACAAGGGTTTCCTTGTTGAAGACTGCATTCCATGCAAAGTCCACATACCCACGTTTCTGTCAAAGAGAGCTCAACTGTCTAGGTCAGAGATCAGAACGTCACAGTCCATTGCAAGACTGAGAGTCCATGTTGAGCGTGTGATTCGCAGAGTAAAAGAACATAAAATATTCAGCACAGTGATCCCCCTTTCAATCACAGGGAGCATAAACCAAATTCTTTACTGTTGCCTGTCTTTTGGTGAATTATCAAAATGGCCCCTTGGTAAAAGCCTGGGCAAACAATGGCTAATCTCAATCCAGAATTAGACAGATGATGTAATGTGAATGATGGTGATTTATTATTATTTTATATTTTCTCTAACCTTAAAATGATCCCTTTAAGGTCAGGGGTCGGCAACCCGCGGCTCCAGAGCCTCGTGCAGCTCAGCTTTTGAATAGAATTAATGAGTATTTAATTAACGTATAATATTTTTGAGACTTAAAAAATGTTCGGGTGGAATTTCACAAATGTCCAGTATTTAGTTTCGGTTCGCTTGAGTGACATGTCATCGTCACTGAAATAAATTTCCAATTATTTTGCTTTTGTGGCTCCGAGTCAAAAAGCTTGCCGACCCCTGCTTTAGGTCATGCTAGTCTGTAAATATTGGCTGCAATGTTAAGGTACAGTGCAATATGATAAATAGTATAAAATGCTTTCACTTTTATATGTAAAATTGACAACACAATACAAAATTATGTATTTCTTAACTTTTACTGTATTTGTAAAAATGAAATGAATACAATAGTAATACAATTGACAGAATAATTTGAAATTGTTTTAATTGTTCATGAGTTCATTATGATTTTCTATTGCTTGGGCATAGAGAGGTATTTTGGCATGTAAGTGTTAAAGAAAAACATGTCACACCTCCTTTTCACCTCTTCTAATACACTGCTATCTCTGTAAACTCGCTGCACAAAAATATCATCATGGGCACAGATAACTAAATCACACCACTGCATACCAGTAATCAATAACTGGCCCTGGATTTGCCAATAATAACAATGGCTCTCCTTCAATCTGTGTAGGCCTTGTGCCACTTTGAGGAATTTGCAGTCTACATAGCTTTGTGCATTTGGGCACTTAATTTCAACAAGCCCAAATGATGGACGCTCAAGTGGGTCATATACAAGTCCATCAGGTGATGCACCCAGCCAAGATGCATCTGGATGAATCACTAGCCCACACTTGGTCAAGTTCAAGTTTTTCAGAACTGCATAGTCCTTTAAGGCCCCCGTTTCCATTTCAAGTCCCCTCTTCATGTGTGCTGTTTGTCGTGTCCCTCGGATTATCCTTTCTGCCAGGCTTTCTGCAGCACCTGGACCTCTAACGTGGCTCACCTCTCTGAAATGTGAGGCAGTCACTCTTTCTCTCCTAAGTGAATGCCACTCAGGTGTAGCACTTTGGGATCTTGTTGCCTCCTCAATAAGGTGTGACTGTGACAAGGTCACAGAAAGTGAGCTTAGGTGTAGCTGTTCTTGGTGTGTTGGCACAAATGAATATTCAGGTGGGCTTAGATGGTAACATTCTAGTGGCAGACTCGGGAATGGGGGTGCATCCTCATGTATGACAACACTGTCAGATGGAGGTGGTGGTTGTTGATAGGACAATACACTGCCAACTTGTACCTTCCCAAAGATGGAGTCCACAAGTGGCTTGTCAGGCGAGATGTTCATTGTGCAGATGAGTGGAAGAGAATCTGCTTTCATTCCAGCGTAGACTGGTCCAGGATTGAGGGTGGCCCGGTGTGGGAGCTCACCGCTGTAGCCCTTGAAAACTGTACTAAAAGAAGAGTGAATAACATTTATTTTTACACATTGTAATCTGTTCACCAGCACAACTGATTGTGAATCACATATCACATGTCATCTGAAGTACAACGAGGCTAAATTAAATTTTGAAGAGAACAGGGTCTTATCAGATGATCAAAAGCATTTATTTTTTTTACCACACACTGTAATCTGCCTATTAAATTTGGTACTACATACCTAACTCCACTGGCTGTAGTAGCACCTGGTTTTGGCTTTAGGACAACCATGGCATCCACCACGGATCCAGGCTTCACCCCCTATTAATTTAAAAGATGGTGTTAGTAAAGTGACTGTGATACATTAACTAACATTAAATAATGAAATAAGACAAACCATTGTTGGTGGTTTATGCCACTTCTGTTCTGTCTGTGTGCATGAAAGGACAGGAGGCACGACAGACATGCCAGATTCAGAATAATGAGCAGTCTGGAAAAGCAATGCAACCAAGTGGTTGCAGATTCCGCAACCAGCAACACAAGAGCAGTTGCTGTTAATGAGCACAACTGGCATTGAATCACGTAATGTCATCTGAAATACACAAGAGGCAAAATGTAATATCTTAAAAAGAAGACTTGAGCAATGTCAATAGGCGCAATTTCTGTCCCATCATGTTGTTAGTGGTGAATGTCACTTGTCTATTGTCTCATGTAACGTTTGTGTTGTTTTGCATCACTCCTAAAACACTTGGCTATACTGTCTTTCTATTCTACAGTGTTGTGCATGGTTCAATCTACTAGTTCACTGAGCAACTATAAACTATAAAATATATTTTAGATTTAAACTTCATTTTCACTCCAGATGAAATGCTTACACATAGGAGTGAAACAGGCCTACTTATATTTATATTATTTTGTTGTTTCCACCACCAACAACAGAACAGTGCAGGTTTTACTTCAACTGCTTCTTGAAGAGTGTTATCAGAATATGTTAATAGGTGTAAGTGTTGAAGCCATATGTTAATAAAGAAGATAAAAGATTTGAAAGACAGATTGACAGATTTTAGAAAATGCAGTTTGAAGAATAGCTGAGGTGGACTATATTCTGCTTTTGAGTCATAGAGGTAGATAACAATAGCTCGAACTGTAAAATAAACTCCCATTTGTTTACTATAGGCAAAACAGACTGCTAATGATTCCCACTCAGCTACTCTGCATTTGGCTACCATTGTAAGCTTTGAAAACCAATGCCTATGGCTATCACAGCTTACGTGAAGTAAGAGCAAGGATAAAAGATTGAACTTGTGTTGAACTAACTTTTGAACTTGTTCAACAGAACTTTGAACGTGACACTGAACAGAACTCGTGTCATTTTAACCAGTCCTACTCTCAGCTGGTGTGGCGTAGCTATCTGTTTTCTTCATAGATCTGTAGCAGTGAGCCCTCACTGTTATCTCGTTAGCCTTACTTTTGCCTGATACTTCCATCAGAAATACAAACATGTTTTTAAAAGGCATTTCTAGTACTAGGACAGGTCGGTTCGTTACTAAAAACAACATCACTTCATTAGACTGCCACCTCAGGCTAGCTAGCTAACTAGCGTCAGCCACTTACCTTCAAAATTGCAGAGGTAGGATGAAACGTAGAACTTGAAACCCTTTTCAAGTGTACTCTGTGGCGTTGTACTTGATGCTCTGACAATACGACGCACATCGTTGACGGTAAACTTCGGAAACTCCAACAGGCACCTTGTGAATTTCATAGACTCGGCCATAAACATCTGCACTTCCGCATACCAACCGGAAATATGGTACCATCCTTACACCAAACGACGAAGTGGTGCGTGCACCTAAGCCATTAAAAAATAATAAAGAATAAAAATTGAGACGACATTACAGCTTTAAAAACGCAATAAACCAATAACATATGTACTAGATAAGCAAAAATAAGGTACCAACAAAATAAGGTTCACAGCTCCGTGTTCCTCGGGAGCGGAATATGTAAACAACGCGAGTGGAAACTATCTAACGGTGGTACGCTAACGACAGCTAGCGTCGCCACAGCGGGCTACAGTTAAGCTCGCCCATTAAGACGGAAGATATGATTAGTCAATTTAGCTGTCATTTGAAACTGGTATTGAGCTGAATTATAACTGCGTGGCCCTCTGTAAACGAACAGCGGGCATCACAGTTAGCTCGTTAGTTTCCTGTTTACTTTCTAGAAACGTCAGAGGGCGTAATATGGCGACTTCAAGCTGATTGGTTTAGTAGCCTCAATATGCAAAATAGTAACGCATTCTGGTAGCGAAATCTTATTTTGCACAGGGAAAAAATAAAATAACGTTTGAACAGTTCATGTAGAACTAAAATATATGTAATATAGAACTATTCTGTTTCCTAAATATATTTAGGTTAATATATTTTTTGGCATACCGTCATCGAGACATATATGAATTTATAGTGATATATATATTGTACAAATGGCCAAAGTTAAACGTGTTGTTAGGAAGCACTAGATGTTGCGCTCCCTTGGAAAGGAATCGTATGGTAATGGCATGCGATTGAAGGGATGAAGAGCTCCTAGTGACCTGCAACCGATTTTTTTTAACCTTTAGCACCACCTGACACAGTGCTCTCCTATTTTGTCCGCCTAAGCATGAAAGCCTCATATTGGACCTTTGGGTTTACCCTAAGGTGTTTAACAAGATTTCTTGTGTTGCCACAACTCCTTATAGTTTTTTTTTTTACACAAATCACAAACAGCATCTTGGCTCTTTGTGGGGCTGAAATAGCTCCACACATGACTTCTCTTGCGTTCCGCCATAGCGTACGTACAGCGCCCTAGTACACTGAGTGAGCGTCTGTGTGTGTGTGTGTGAGCGTGCCGCAGTACTTACGCATTATGCACTGACCCAGGCGGAAGAAAAAGTAGTTCCCACCAACCGCATATCATTTAGACAAGATCTCAATATTTTTGTTACTTCCACAGTTTTCCTGTTAGTGCTTTGCATTACCTCAAATGACTGAAATATCAAAAGTATGGATATTTTGATTTGAAAATCGATTTTACAACATAAAGACCTGGTATCGATGGAATGGATATTTCAGTATCGATCCGCGCATCACTAACTAGAGCTGCGTCAACAAGCCAAATTACAGGATTAGGGCTGCATGTATGAACATCACACACTGACAGAGGTGGGTAGAGTATTCAACAATTTTACTCAAGTTAAAATACTGTTACTTGAACCAAATGTTACTCAAGTAAAAGTAAAAGTATGCATCCAAAAATTTACTTGAGTAAAAGTAAAAAAGCACTTTGATAAAAAGCTACTCAAGTAGTGAGTAAATGCATGAGTACTGTCTCATGTCAATAAATTACATCATGGGAAATTGAATGACTGGAAACTGACTTTTAATGATAACAAAAATAATTTATTATAAAAAAATATAATATATAAAAAGTATTTATTATAAATAATTTGTATTTTAGTTTGTTCCTAATTATTAGACCTGTGTAACTTTATATCCTGAGAGTAGGCGGTATCCAACTAGAGATAGAAGGGCACCAAATTACCTAGGTGACTACGTAACTGAAGACGAGGATAGTGATGGAATGCATATCACAGTAGACTACTGCTGTAGAGCAGTGTGTGGCATTCCACAGACTTATGATGAAGCAATGCAATCAGACAATTCAAAAGAATGGAGAAAAGCAATGGATGAAGAAATCCAATCTCTAAATGAGACAAAACCTTCACCCCGACAACACTAGCAGTGGGCAAGAAACCCGTGGGGGGTAGGTGGGTTTACGCAATCAAGTCTGGTGTAGATGGGAATGACCAATACAAGGCTCGATTTACCGCTAAGGGCTACAGCCAGAAAATGGGAGTAGACTATGGGGAAACGTTTTCACCAACAGCAGACCTAACGAGTAATAAGAGTTGTGTTACAAAAGGCAGTACAGGAACATTTACTGGTCCACCAGATGGATGTGAAAACGGCGTTCTTACAGTATATAAGCTGGAGAAATCACTTTATGGACTCAAACAGTCTGGACGAAATTGGAATAGGGTTTTACATAATTGTTTAACAGAAAATGGATTCACACAAAACCAAGCTGACCATTGTGTATATTCTCAAGAGTCAAAAGAAGGGAAAGTGATCATAATTGTATGGTTCTATGATCTAATCATCGCTGCAAGGGATGGAAATTAATTGAAAAGAGTGAAAGGGATGCTTGCACAGCAATTCAAGATGAAGGATTTGGGGCAACTCAAGCATTTTCTTGGTATACATTTTGATTTTTCTGGTGGGTGTATTAAGATGTCACAAGAAAAGTACACGAACAAAACTCTACAGCGTTTTAACATGTCAGAATGTAGGGTAAGAGAAACTCCTTGTGAGCAAAAGCTTGAATACAGTGATGATGCAGTTAAAATGACAGACATCAGAATGTACAGAGAGGCCGTGGGCAGTCTGATATACCTGACAACCTGCACTAGGCCTGATCTGAGTTTTGTGGTGAGCAGGCTGTCACAGTACCTAGCTGAGCCTACACAGGAGCAATGGGTCACTGTGAAACATGTCCTGCGATACCTTAAAGGTACATCAAACAAAGGTTTAACCTTTAGGAGAAACAACTCTGAGAATCTTGGTATACAAGCCTACAGCGATGCAGACTGGGCAGCTGATACCAGTGATCGCCGCAGTACAACAGGATACTGTGTGAGCCTAAGTGAGAACAGCGCACTTATTTCATGGAAGACGAAGAAGCAACCTACTGTTGCACTTTCCACATGCGAAGCAGAGTATATGGCACTTGCTTCTACTGTTCAAGAGTGTCTTTACCTAGAACAATTACTGGGGAATATGGAAAGTTACAAATACACACAAACAATAATACATGAGGACAATCAGGGGACAATGGCATATGAGCACGCTGTTAAGTGACGTAATTTCTGCTAAAAGTTTAGGATGGTTGTTGACATCCGGTAGCCATTGAAAGCGTACACTGTGCTAGCTATTCACCTCACCAGTCTTGTAACGAGTATATTTACCGTTATTTACTTGGAAGTTTCCTTCATCTCCTGTCCGTTTACGTGTCCTAAACATGACAGTTAAACAAAAAAAAGTATCGTTTCAACAACGTACAGACAGCAGGTCCAACCACCACTGCTGTGTACCATTGTGCACAGCATCGACAAGGTGTAATTCCTACCTGAGCTTCCACACCTTTCCAAAGGACTCAGAACTGCAGAAACAATGGGTGGTTAAGATCAGGAGAGATCATTTTATTATCACGAGTACTTCCCGTGTGTGTTTGCGATATTTTATCGCTGCTCGAACCTCCCAATCCTACTGGACGACAACGACTGCGACCTGGAGCTTTTCCTGTACTATTTCAATGGAATAACTATACTATTCCAACTCCACGACCTGGAGTATGGGAAAGAACAGAGCGTCCACCCAACACTGATCTAACAGAGATGCAGACTGACCATGATGATGATGACCCCTTACCGTGTCATGAACATGACTACTGCGTCAGTAATGAGCCTGCTGCTCTTGATCTCTCCCTCAATGAAAATGAAGAGCTACGCGAGGAGATACCAAGGCTCTGAAAACAAATCGAAGACTTAACTGTCAGCAGCACGTTCTGTTTGGAGCGGTTTTCTGCCTCTGATGATGACATACGATTCTTTACCAGGTAAATAAAAAATATGGCAGGACACAGTACACGGATGGGCCTTCTCTGGTGTCTGAAATACATTGTGAATGAATTAGCCATTATATAACTTTATATATAACTTTTATATTCCACAGATTTGCAAGCCATGCCCACCTCATGGGCTTTTGGAAGCAAATAGAGCCAGCCACCCACATCATACGGGTTACAAGAGCACAGACTGTTGAGAAGACTGATCAGGTCCCTCACTCTGCCAGTGCAACGGTAAATGTTTTCGTCTTGTCCATACAAAGCATGTTATGTCATCATTTTCAAATTAATCTTTACATCAAAAGAAGTTTTGATAGTCATAATGTAATATGACAATAGGATAATGTATTTTTTCCCCAGGTTCTTCAACCAATTGATGAGTTTTTTCTCTTCATGAACTACCTGTCATTGGGACTGATGCAAAAGGATTTGGCCCACAGATTTAGAATACATCGGTCAACTGTTAGTCGTATTATTAACACCTGGGCCAACTTGCTTTATACTGTATTGGGAGCTGTTTCTATTTGGTTAGATGTGGACACTGTGAAAACTCACCTCCCAGATGTGTTTCAGGACTACGCTGACACTCAAATAATTTTAGATTGCACAGAACTGAGATGTCAAACTCCAAATTCCCTTCTCCTCCAGAGTGAAGTGTTTTCCACTTATAAATCACACTGTACATTCAAAGGGTTGATTGGGATAGCCCCTCATGGCGCAGTGACCTTTGTGTCTTCTCTTTATCAAGGTGCTATCAGTGATAAAGAGATCTTAAAGCAGTCTGGCATTGTGGCCCTCCTTGACCCATCTATGGCCATCATGGTGGACAAGGGTTTCCTTGTTGAAGACTGCATTCCATGCAAAGTCCACATACCCACGTTTCTGTCAAAGAGAGCTCAACTGTCTAGGTCAGAGATCAGAACGTCACAGTCCATTGCAAGACTGAGAGTCCATGTTGAGCGTGTGATTCGCAGAGTAAAAGAACATAAAATATTCAGCACAGTGATCCCCCTTTCAATCACAGGGAGCATAAACCAAATTCTTTACTGTTGCCTGTCTTTTGGTGAATTATCAAAATGGCCCCTTGGTAAAAGCCTGGGCAAACAATGGCTAATCTCAATCCAGAATTAGACAGATGATGTAATGTGAATGATGGTGATTTATTATTATTTTATATTTTCTCTAACCTTAAAATGATCCCTTTAAGGTCAGGGGTCGGCAACCCGCGGCTCCAGAGCCTCGTGCAGCTCAGCTTTTGAATAGAATTAATGAGTATTTAATTAACGTATAATATTTTTGAGACTTAAAAAATGTTCGGGTGGAATTTCACAAATGTCCAGTATTTAGTTTCGGTTCGCTTGAGTGACATGTCATCGTCACTGAAATAAATTTCCAATTATTTTGCTTTTGTGGCTCCGAGTCAAAAAGCTTGCCGACCCCTGCTTTAGGTCATGCTAGTCTGTAAATATTGGCTGCAATGTTAAGGTACAGTGCAATATGATAAATAGTATAAAATGCTTTCACTTTTATATGTAAAATTGACAACACAATACAAAATTATGTATTTCTTAACTTTTACTGTATTTGTAAAAATGAAATGAATACAATAGTAATACAATTGACAGAATAATTTGAAATTGTTTTAATTGTTTTAGTTCATGAGTTCATTATGATTTTCTATTGCTTGGGCATAGAGAGGTATTTTGGCATGTAAGTGTTAAAGAAAAACATGTCACACCTCCTTTTCACCTCTTCTAATACACTGCTATCTCTGTAAACTCGCTGCACAAAAATATCATCATGGGCACAGATAACTAAATCACACCACTGCATACCAGTAATCAATAACTGGCCCTGGATTTGCCAATAATAACAATGGCTCTCCTTCAATCTGTGTAGGCCTTGTGCCACTTTGAGGAATTTGCAGTCTACATAGCTTTGTGCATTTGGGCACTTAATTTCAACAAGCCCAAATGATGGACGCTCAAGTGGGTCATATACAAGTCCATCAGGTGATGCACCCAGCCAAGATGCATCTGGATGAATCACTAGCCCACACTTGGTCAAGTTCAAGTTTTTCAGAACTGCATAGTCCTTTAAGGCCCCCGTTTCCATTTCAAGTCCCCTCTTCATGTGTGCTGTTTGTCGTGTCCCTCGGATTATCCTTTCTGCCAGGCTTTCTGCAGCACCTGGACCTCTAACGTGGCTCACCTCTCTGAAATGTGAGGCAGTCACTCTTTCTCTCCTAAGTGAATGCCACTCAGGTGTAGCACTTTGGGATCTTGTTGCCTCCTCAATAAGGTGTGACTGTGACAAGGTCACAGAAAGTGAGCTTAGGTGTAGCTGTTCTTGGTGTGTTGGCACAAATGAATATTCAGGTGGGCTTAGATGGTAACATTCTAGTGGCAGACTCGGGAATGGGGGTGCATCCTCATGTATGACAACACTGTCAGATGGAGGTGGTGGTTGTTGATAGGACAATACACTGCCAACTTGTACCTTCCCAAAGATGGAGTCCACAAGTGGCTTGTCAGGCGAGATGTTCATTGTGCAGATGAGTGGAAGAGAATCTGCTTTCATTCCAGCGTAGACTGGTCCAGGATTGAGGGTGGCCCGGTGTGGGAGCTCACCGCTGTAGCCCTTGAAAACTGTACTAAAAGAAGAGTGAATAACATTTATTTTTACACATTGTAATCTGTTCACCAGCACAACTGATTGTGAATCACATATCACATGTCATCTGAAGTACAACGAGGCTAAATTAAATTTTGAAGAGAACAGGGTCTTATCAGATGATCAAAAGCATTTATTTTTTTTACCACACACTGTAATCTGCCTATTAAATTTGGTACTACATACCTAACTCCACTGGCTGTAGTAGCACCTGGTTTTGGCTTTAGGACAACCATGGCATCCACCACGGATCCAGGCTTCACCCCCTATTAATTTAAAAGATGGTGTTAGTAAAGTGACTGTGATACATTAACTAACATTAAATAATGAAATAAGACAAACCATTGTTGGTGGTTTATGCCACTTCTGTTCTGTCTGTGTGCATGAAAGGACAGGAGGCACGACAGACATGCCAGATTCAGAATAATGAGCAGTCTGGAAAAGCAATGCAACCAAGTGGTTGCAGATTCCGCAACCAGCAACACAAGAGCAGTTGCTGTTAATGAGCACAACTGGCATTGAATCACGTAATGTCATCTGAAATACACAAGAGGCAAAATGTAATATCTTGAAAAGAAGACTTGAGCAATGTCAATAGGCGCAATTTCTGTCCCATCATGTTGTTAGTGGTGAATGTCACTTGTCTATTGTCTCATGTAACGTTTGTGCTGTTTTGCATCACTCTTAAAACACTTGGCTATACTGTCGTTCTATTCTACAGTGTTGTGCATGGTTCAATCTACTAGTTCACTGAGCAACTATAAACTATAAAATATATTTTAGATTTAAACTTCATTTTCACTCCAGATGAAATGCTTACACATAGGAGTGAAACAGGCCTACTTATATTTATATTATTTTGTTGTTTCCACCACCAACAACAGAACAGTGCAGGTTTTACTTCAACTGCTTCTTGAAGAGTGTTATCAGAATATGTTAATAGGTGTAAGTGTTGAAGCCATATGTTAACATGAAAGACAGATTGACAGATTTTAGAAAATGCAGTTTGAAGAATAGCTGAGGTGGACTATATTCTGCTTTTGAGTCATAGAGGTAGATAACAATAGCTCGAACTGTAAAATAAACTCCCATTTGTTTACTATAGGCAAAACAGACTGCTAATGATTCCCACTCAGCTACTCTGCATTTGGCTACCATTGTAAGCTTTGAAAACCAATGCCTATGGCTATCACAGCTTACGTGAAGTAAGAGCAAGGATAAAAGATTGAACTTGTGTTGAACTAACTTTTGAACTTGTTCAACAGAACTTTGAACGTGACACTGAACAGAACTCGTGTCATTTTAACCAGTCCAACTCTCAGCTGGTGTGGTGTATCTGTTTTCTTCATAGATCTGTAGCAGTGAGCCCTCACTGTTATCTCGTTAGCCTTACTTTTGCCTGATACTTCCATCAGAAATACAAACATGTTTTTAAAAGGCATTTCTAGTACTAGGACAGGTCGGTTCGTTACTAAAAACAACATCACTTCATTAGACTGCCACCTCAGGCTAGCTAGCTAACTAGCGTCAGCCACTTACCTTCAAAATTGCAGAGGTAGGATGAAACGTAGAACTTGAAACCCTTTTCAAGTTTACTCTGTGGCGTTGTACTTGATGCTCTGACAATACGACGCACATCGTTGACGGTAAATTTCGGTAACTCCAAGAGGCACCTTGTGAATTTCATAGACTCGGCCATAAACATCTGCACTTCCGCATACCAACCGGAAATATGGTACCATCCTTACACCAAACGACGAAGTGGTGCGTGCACCTAAGCCATTAAAAAATAATAAATAATAAAAATTGAGACGACATTACAGCTTTAAAAACGCAATAAACCAATAACATATGTACTAGATAAGCAAAAATAAGGTACCAACAAAATAAGGTTCACAGCTCCGTGTTCCTCGGGAGCGGAATATGTAAACAACGCGAGTGGAAACTATCTAACGGTGGTACGCTAACGACAGCTAGCGTCGCCACAGCGGGCTACAGTTAAGCTCGCCCATTAAGACGGAAGATATGATTAGTCAATTTAGCTGTCATTTGAAACTGGTATTGAGCTGAATTATAACTGCGTGGCCTTCTGTAAACGAACAGCGGTCATCACAGTTAGCTCGTTAGTTTCCTGTTTACTTTCTAGAAACGTCAGAGGGCGTAATATGGCGACTTCAAGCTGATTGGTTTAGTAGCCTCAATATGCAAAATAGTAACGCATTCTGGTAGCGAAATCTTATTTTGCACAGGGAAAAAATAAAATAACGTTTGAACAGTTAATGTAGAACTAAAATATATGTAATATAGAACTATTCTGTTTCCTAATATATATTTAGGGTAATATATTTTTTGGCATACCGTCATCGAGACATATACGAATGTGTAGTGGTATATATATTGTACAAATGGCCAACATTAAATGTGTTGTTAGGAAGCACTAGATGTTGCGCTCCCTTGGAAAGGAATCGTATGGTAATGGCATGCGATTGAAGGGATGAAGGGCTCCTAGTGACCTGCAACCGATTTTTTTTTACAACCTTTAGCACCACCTGACACAGTGCTCTCCTATTTTGTCCGCCTAAGCATGAAAGCCTCATATTGGACCTTTGGGTTTACCCTAAGGTGTTTAACAAGATTTCTTGTGTTGCCACAACTCCTTATAGTTTTTTTTTTTACACAAATCACAAACAGCATCTTGGCTCTTTGTGGGGCTGAAATAGCTCCACACATGACTTCTCTTGCGTTCCGCCATAGCGTACGTACAGCGCCCTAGTACACTGAGTGAGCGTCTGTGTGTGTGTGTGTGTGTGTGAGCGTGCCGCAGTACTTACGCATTATGCACTGACCCAGGCGGAAGAAAAAGTAGTTCCCACCAACCGCATATCATTTAGACAAGATCTCAATATTTTTGTTACTTCCACAGTGTTCCTGTTAGTGCTTTGCATTACCTCAAATGACTGAAGTATCAAAAGTATGGATATTTTGATTTGAAAATCGATTTTACAACATAAAGACCTGGTATCGATGGAATGGATATTTCATTATCGATCCGCGCATCACTAACTAGAGCTGCGTCAACAAGCCTAATTACAGGATTAGGGCTGCATGTATGAACATCACACACTGACAGAGGTGGGTAGAGTATTCAACAATTTTACTCAAGTTAAAATACTGTTACTTGAACCAAATGTTACTCAAGTAAAAGTAAAAGTATGCATCCAAAAATTTACTTGAGTAAAAGTAAAAAAGCACTTTGATAAAAAGCTACTCAAGTAGTGAGTAAATGCATGAGTACTGTCTCATGTCAATAAATTACATCATGGGAAATTGAATGACTGGAAACTGACTTTTAATGATAACAAAAATAATTTATTATAAAAAAATATAATATATAAAAAGTATTTATTATAAATAATTTGTATTTTAGTTTGTTCCTAATTATTAGACCTGTGTAACTTTATATCCTGAGAGTAGGCGGTATCCAACTAGAGATAGAAGGGCACCAAATTACCTAGGTGACTACGTAACTGAAGACGAGGATAGTGATGGAATGCATATCACAGTAGACTACTGCTGTAGAGCAGTGTGTGGCATTCCACAGACTTATGATGAAGCAATGCAATCAGACAATTCAAAAGAATGGAGAAAAGCAATGGATGAAGAAATCCAATCTCTAAATGAGACAAAACCTTCACCCCGACAACACTAGCAGTGGGCAAGAAACCCGTGGGGGGTAGGTGGGTTTACGCAATCAAGTCTGGTGTAGATGGGAATGACCAATACAAGGCTCGATTTACCGCTAAGGGCTACAGCCAGAAAATGGGAGTAGACTATGGGGAAACGTTTTCACCAACAGCAGACCTAACGAGTAATAAGAGTTATGTTACAAAAGGCAGTACAGGAACATTTACTGGTCCACCAGATGGATGTGAAAACGGCGTTCTTACAGTATATAAGCTGGAGAAATCACTTTATGGACTCAAACAGTCTGGACGAAATTGGAATAGGGTTTTACATAATTGTTTAACAGAAAATGGATTCACACAAAACCAAGCTGACCATTGTGTATATTCTCAAGAGTCAAAAGAAGGGAAAGTGATCATAATTGTATGGTTCTATGATCTAATCATCGCTGCAAGGGATGGAAATTAATTGAAAAGAGTGAAAGGGATGCTTGCACAGCAATTCAAGATGAAGGATTTGGGGCAACTCAAGCATTTTCTTGGTATACATTTTGATTTTTCTGGTGGGTGTATTAAGATGTCACAAGAAAAGTACACGAACAAAACTCTACAGCGTTTTAACATGTCAGAATGTAGGGTAAGAGAAACTCCTTGTGAGCAAAAGCTTGAATACAGTGATGATGCAGTTAAAATGACAGACATCAGAATGTACAGAGAGGCCGTGGGCAGTCTGATATACCTGACAACCTGCACTAGGCCTGATCTGAGTTTTGTGGTGAGCAGGCTGTCACAGTACCTAGCTGAGCCTACACAGGAGCAATGGGTCACTGTGAAACATGTCCTGCGATACCTTAAAGGTACATCAAACAAAGGTTTAACCTTTAGGAGAAACAACACTGAGAATCTTGGTATACAAGCCTACAGCGATGCAGACTGGGCGGCTGATACCAGTGATCGCCGCAGTACAACAGGATACTGTGTGAGCCTAAGTGAGAACAGCGCACTTATTTCATGGAAGACGAAGAAGCAACCTACTGTTGCACTTTCCACATGCGAAGCAGAGTATATGGCACTTGCTTCTACTGTTCAAGAGTGTCTTTACCTAGAACAATTACTGGGGAATATGGAAAGTTACAAATACACACAAACAATAATACATGAGGACAATCAGGGGACAATGGCATATGTGCACGCTGTTAAGTGACGTAATTTCTGCTAAAAGTTTAGGATGGTTGTTGACATCCGGTAGCCATTAAAAGCGTACACTGTGCTAGCTATTCACCTCACCAGTCTTGTAACGAGCATATTTACCGTTATTTACTTGGAAGTTTCCTTCATCTCCTGTCCGTTTACGTGTCCTAAACATGACAGTTAAACAAAAAAAAGTATCGTTTCAACAACGTACAGACAGCAGGTCCAACCACCACTGCTGTGTACCATTGTGCACAGCATCGACAAGGTGTAATTCCTACCTGAGCTTCCACACCTTTCCAAAGGACTCAGAACTGCAGAAACAATGGGTGGTTAAGATCAGGAGAGATCATTTTATTATCACGAGTACTTCCCGTGTGTGTTTGCGATATTTTATCGCTGCTCGAACCTCCCAATCCTACTGGACGACGACGACTGCGACCTGGAGCTTTTCCTGTGCTATTTCAATGGAATAACTATACTATTCCAACTCCACGACCTGGAGTATGGGAAAGAACAGAGCGTCCACCCAACACTGATCTAACAGAGATGCAGACTGACCATGATGATGATGACCCCTTACCGTGTCATGAACATGACTACTGCGTCAGTAATGAGCCTGCTGCTCTTGATCTCTCCCTCAATGAAAATGAAGAGCTACGCGAGGAGATACCAAGGCTCCGAAAACAAATCGAAGACTTAACTCTCAGCAGCAAGTTCTGTTTGGAGCGGTTTTCTGCCTCTGATGATGACATACGATTCTTTACCAGGTAAATAAAAAATATGGCAGGACACAGTACACGGATGGGCCTTCTCTGGTGTCTGAAATACATTGTGAATGAATTAGCCATTATATAACTTTATATATAACTTTTATATTCCACAGATTTGCAAGCCATGCCCACCTCATGGGCTTTTGGAAGCAAATAGAGCCAGCCACCCACATCATACGGGTTACAAGAGCACAGACTGTTGAGAAGACTGATCAGGTCCCTCACTCTGCCAGTGCAACGGTAAATGTTTTCGTCTTGTCCATACAAAGCATGTTATGTCATCATTTTCAAATTAATCTTTACATCAAAAGAAGTTTTGATAGTCATAATGTAATATGACAATAGGATAATGTATTTTTTCCCCAGGTTCTTCAACCAATTGATGAGTTTTTTCTCTTCATGAACTACCTGTCATTGGGACTGATGCAAAAGGATTTGGCCCACAGATTTAGAATACATCGGTCAACTGTTAGTCGTATTATTAACACCTGGGCCAACTTCCTTTATACTGTATTGGGAGCTGTTTCTATTTGGTTAGATGTGGACACTGTGAAAACTCACCTCCCAGATGTGTTTCAGGACTATGCTGACACTCAAATAATTGTAGATTGCACAGAACTGAGATGTCAAACTCCAAATTCCCTTCTCCTCCAGAGTGAAGTGTTTTCCACTTATAAATCACACTGTACATTCAAAGGGTTGATTGGGATAGCCCCTCATGGCGCAGTGACCTTTGTGTCTTCTCTTTATCAAGGTGCTATCAGTGATAAAGAGATCTTAAAGCAGTCTGGCATTGTGGCCCTCCTTGACCCATCTATGGCCATCATGGTGGACAAGGGTTTCCTTGTTGAAGACTGCATTCCATGCAAAGTCCACATACCCACGTTTCTGTCAAAGAGAGCTCAACTGTCTAGGTCAGAGATCAGAACGTCACAGTCCATTGCAAGACTGAGAGTCCATGTTGAGCGTGTGATTCGCAGAGTCAAAGAACATAAAATATTCAGCACAGTGATCCCCCTTTCAATCACAGGGAGCATAAACCAAATTTTTTACTGTTGCCTGTCTTTTGGTGAATTATCAAAATGGCCCCTTGGTAAAAGCCTGGGCAAACAATGGCTAATCTCAATCCAGAATTAGACAGATGATGTAATGTGAATGATGGTGATTTATTATTATTTTATATTTTCTCCAACCTTAAAATGATCCCTTTAAGGTCAGGGGTTGGCAAGCCGCGGCTCCAGAGCCGCATGCAGCTAAGCTTTTGAATAGAATTAATGGGTATTTAATTAACGTATATTATTTTTGAGACTTAAAAAATGTTCGGGTGGAATTTCACAAATGTCCAGTATTTAGTTTCGGTTCGCTTGAGTGACATGTCATCGTCACTGAAATAAATTTCCAATTATTTTGCTTTTGTGGCTCCGAGTCAAAAAGCTTGCCGACCCCTGCTTTAGGTCATGCTAGTCTGTAAATATTGGCTGCAATGTTAAGGTACAGTGCAATATGATAAATAGTATAAAATGCTTTCACTTTTATATGTAAAATTGACAACACAATACAACATTATGTATTTCTTAACTTTTACTGTATTTGTAAAAATGAAATGAATACAATAGTAATACAATTGACAGAATAATTTGAAATTGTTTTAATTGTTCATGAGTTCATTATGATTTTCTATTGCTTGGGCATAGAGAGGTATTTTGGCATGTAAGTGTTAAAGAAAAACATGTGACACCTCCTTTTCACCTCTTCTAATACACTGCTATCTCTGTAAACTCGCTGCACAAAAATATCATCATGGGCACAGATAACTAAATCACACCACTGCATACCAGTAATCAATAACTGGCCCTGGATTTGCCAATAATAACAATGGCTCTCCTTCAATCTGTGTAGGCCTTGTGCCACTTTGAGGAATTTGCAGTCTACATAGCTTTGTGCATTTGGGCACTTAATTTCAACAAGCCCAAATGATGGACGCTCAAGTGGGTCAAGTTCAAGTTTTTCAGAACTGCATAGTCCTTTAAGGCCCCCGTTTCCATTTCAAGTCCCCTCTTCATGTGTGCTGTTTGTCGTGTCCCTCGGATTATCCTTTCTGCCAGGCTTTCTGCAGAATGCAGAGATGTTCATTGTGCAGATGAGTGGAAGAGAATCTGCTTTCATTCCAGCGTAGACTGGTCCAGGATTGAGGGTGGCCCGGTGTGGGAGCTCACCGCTGTAGCCCTTGAAAAGTGTACTAAAAGAAGAGTGAATAACATTTATTTTTACACATTGTAATCTGTTCACCAGCACAACTGATTGTGAATCACATATCACATGTCATCTGAAGTACAACGAGGCTAAATTACATTTTGAAGAGAACAGGGTCTTATCAGATGATCAAAAGCATTTATTTTTTTACCACACACTGTAATCTGCCTATTAAATTTGGTACTACATACCTAACTCCACTGGCTGTAGTAGCACCTGGTTTTGGCTTTAGGACAACCATGGCATCCACGGGTCCAGGCTTCACCCCCTATTAATTTAAAAGATGGTGTTAGTAAAGTGACTGTGATACATTAACTAACATTAAATAATGAAATAAGACAAACCATTGTTGGTGGTTTATGCCACTTCTGTTCTGTCTGTGTGCATGAAAGGACAGGAGGCACGACAGACATGCCAGATTCAGAATAATGAGCAGTCTGGAAAAGCAATGCAACCAAGTGGTTACAGATTCCGCAACCAGCAACACAAGAGCAGTTGCTGTTAATGAGCACAACTGGCATTGAATCACGTAATGTCATCTGAAATACACAAGAGGCAAAATGTAATATCTTGAAAAGAAGACTTGAGCAATGTCAATAGGCGCAATTTCTGTCCCATCATGTTGTTAGTGGTGAATGTCACTTGTCTATTGTCTCATGTAACGTTTGTGCTGTTTTGCATCACTCTTAAAACACTTGGCTATACTGTCGTTCTATTCTACAGTGTTGTGCATGGTTCAATCTACTAGTTCACTGAGCAACTATAAACTATAAAATATATTTTAGATTTAAACTTCATTTTCACTCCAGATGAAATGCTTACACATAGGAGTGAAACAGGCCTACTTATATTTATATTATTTTGTTGTTTCCACCACCAACAACAGAACAGTGCAGGTTTTACTTCAACTGCTTCTTGAAGAGTGTTATCAGAATATGTTAATAGGTGTAAGTGTTGAAGCCATATGTTAATAAAGAAGATAAAAGATATGGAAGACAGATTGACAGATTTTAGAAAATGCAGTTTGAAGAATAGCTGAGGTGGACTATATTCTGCTTTTGAGTCATAGAGGTAGATAACAATAGCTCGAACTGTAAAATAAACTCCCATTTGTTTACTATAGGCAAAACAGACTGCTAATGATTCCCACTCAGCTACTCTGCATTTGGCTACCATTGTAAGCTTTGAAAACCAATGCCTATGGCTATCACAGCTTACGTGAAGTAAGAGCAAGGATAAAAGATTGAACTTGTGTTGAACTAACTTTTGAACTTGTTCAACAGAACTTTGAACGTGACACTGAACAGAACTCGTGTCATTTTAACCAGTCCTACTCTCAGCTGGTGTGGTGTATCTGTTTTCTTCATAGATCTGTAGCAGTGAGCCCTCACTGTTATCTCGTTAGCCTTACTTTTGCCTGATACTTCCATCAGAAATACAAACATGTTTTTAAAAGGCATTTCTAGTACTAGGACAGGTCGGTTCGTTACTAAAAACAACATCACTTCATTAGACTGCCACCTCAGGCTAGCTAGCTAACTAGCGTCAGCCACTTACCTTCAAAATTGCAGAGGTAGGATGAAACGTAGAACTTGAAACCCTTTTCAAGTGTACTCTGTGGCGTTGTACTTGATGCTCTGACAATACGACGCACATCGTTGACGGTAAACTTCGGTAACTCCAACAGGCACCTTGTGAATTTCATAGACTCGGCCATAAACATCTGCACTTCCGCATACCAACCGGAAATATGGTACCATCCTTACACCAAACGACGAAGTGGTGCGTGCACCTAAGCCATTAAAAAATAATAAATAATAAAAATTGAGACGACATTACAGCTTTAAAAACGCAATAAACCAATAACATATGTACTAGATAAGCAAAAATAAGGTACCAACAAAATAAGGTTCACAGCTCCGTGTTCCTCGGGAGCGGAATATGTAAACAACGCGAGTGGAAACTATCTAACGGTGGTACGCTAACGACAGCTAGCGTCGCCACAGCGGGCTACAGTTAAGCTCGCCCATTAAGACGGAAGATATGATTAGTCAATTTAGCTGTCATTTGAAACTGGTATTGAGCTGAATTATAACTGCGTGGCCCTCTGTAAACGAACAGCGGGCATCACAGTTAGCTCGTTAGTTTCCTGTTTACTTTCTAGAAACGTCAGAGGGCGTAATATGGCGACTTCAAGCTGATTGGTTTAGTAGCCTCAATATGCAAAATAGTAACGCATTCTGGTAGCGAAATCTTATTTTTGCACAGGGAAAAAATAAAATAACGTTTGAACAGTTAATGTAGAACTAAAATATATGTAATATAGAACTATTCTGTTTCCTAAATATATTTAGGGTAATATATTTTTTGGCATACCGTCATCGAGACATATACGAATGTGTAGTGCTATATATATTGTACAAATGGCCAACATTAAATGTGTTGTTAGGAAGCACTAGATGTTGCGCTCCTTTGGAAAGGAATCGTATGGTAATGGCATGCGATTGAAGGGATGAAGGTCTCCTAGTGACCTGCAACCGATTTTTTTTTACAACCTTTAGCACCACCTGACACAGTGCTCTCCTATTTTGTCCGCCTAAGCATGAAAGCCTCATATTGGACCTTTGGGTTTACCCTAAGGTGTTTAACAAGATTTCTTGTGTTGCCACAACTCCTTATAGTTTTTTTTTTTTACACAAATCACAAACAGCATCTTGGCTCTTTGTGGGGCTGAAATAGCTCCACACATGACTTCTCTTGCGTTCCGCCATAGCGTACGTACAGCGCCCTAGTACACTGAGTGAGCGTCTGTGTGTGTGTGTGTGTGTGTGAGCGTGCCGCAGTACTTACGCATTATGCACTGACCCAGGCGGAAGAAAAAGTAGTTCCCACCAACCGCATATCATTTAGACAAGATCTCAATATTTTTGTTACTTCCACAGTGTTCCTGTTAGTGCTTTGCATTACCTCAAATGACTGAAGTATCAAAAGTATGGATATTTTGATTTGAAAATCGATTTTACAACATAAAGACCTGGTATCGATGGAATGGATATTTCATTATCGATCCGCGCATCACTAACTAGAGCTGCGTCAACAAGCCTAATTACAGGATTAGGGCTGCATGTATGAACATCACACACTGACAGAGGTGGGTAGAGTATTCAACAATTTTACTCAAGTTAAAATACTGTTACTTGAACCAAATGTTACTCAAGTAAAAGTAAAAGTATGCATCCAAAAATTTACTTGAGTAAAAGTAAAAAAGCACTTTGATAAAAAGCTACTCAAGTAGTGAGTAAATGCATGAGTACTGTCTCATGTCAATAAATTACATCATGGGAAATTGAATGACTGGAAACTGACTTTTAATGATAACAAAAATAATTTATTATAAAAAAATATAATATATAAAAAGTATTTATTATAAATAATTTGTATTTTAGTTTGTTCCTAATTATTAGACCTGTGTAACTTTATATCCTGAGAGTAGGCGGTATCCAACTAGAGATAGAAGGGCACCAAATTACCTAGGTGACTACGTAACTGAAGACGAGGATAGTGATGGAATGCATATCACAGTAGACTACTGCTGTAGAGCAGTGTGTGGCATTCCACAGACTTATGATGAAGCAATGCAATCAGACAATTCAAAAGAATGGAGAAAAGCAATGGATGAAGAAATCCAATCTCTAAATGAGACAAAACCTTCACCCCGACAACACTAGCAGTGGGCAAGAAACCCGTGGGGGGTAGGTGGGTTTACGCAATCAAGTCTGGTGTAGATGGGAATGACCAATACAAGGCTCGATTTACCGCTAAGGGCTACAGCCAGAAAATGGGAGTAGACTATGGGGAAACGTTTTCACCAACAGCAGACCTAACGAGTAATAAGAGTTATGTTACAAAAGGCAGTACAGGAACATTTACTGGTCCACCAGATGGATGTGAAAACGGCGTTCTTACAGTATATAAGCTGGAGAAATCACTTTATGGACTCAAACAGTCTGGACGAAATTGGAATAGGGTTTTACATAATTGTTTAACAGAAAATGGATTCACACAAAACCAAGCTGACCATTGTGTATATTCTCAAGAGTCAAAAGAAGGGAAAGTGATCATAATTGTATGGTTCTATGATCTAATCATCGCTGCAAGGGATGGAAATTAATTGAAAAGAGTGAAAGGGATGCTTGCACAGCAATTCAAGATGAAGGATTTGGGGCAACTCAAGCATTTTCTTGGTATACATTTTGATTTTTCTGGTGGGTGTATTAAGATGTCACAAGAAAAGTACACGAACAAAACTCTACAGCGTTTTAACATGTCAGAATGTAGGGTAAGAGAAACTCCTTGTGAGCAAAAGCTTGAATACAGTGATGATGCAGTTAAAATGACAGACATCAGAATGTACAGAGAGGCCGTGGGCAGTCTGATATACCTGACAACCTGCACTAGGCCTGATCTGAGTTTTGTGGTGAGCAGGCTGTCACAGTACCTAGCTGAGCCTACACAGGAGCAATGGGTCACTGTGAAACATGTCCTGCGATACCTTAAAGGTACATCAAACAAAGGTTTAACCTTTAGGAGAAACAACACTGAGAATCTTGGTATACAAGCCTACAGCGATGCAGACTGGGCGGCTGATACCAGTGATCGCCGCAGTACAACAGGATACTGTGTGAGCCTAAGTGAGAACAGCGCACTTATTTCATGGAAGACGAAGAAGCAACCTACTGTTGCACTTTCCACATGCGAAGCAGAGTATATGGCACTTGCTTCTACTGTTCAAGAGTGTCTTTACCTAGAACAATTACTGGGGAATATGGAAAGTTACAAATACACACAAACAATAATACATGAGGACAATCAGGGGACAATGGCATATGTGCACGCTGTTAAGTGACGTAATTTCTGCTAAAAGTTTAGGATGGTTGTTGACATCCGGTAGCCATTAAAAGCGTACACTGTGCTAGCTATTCACCTCACCAGTCTTGTAACGAGCATATTTACCGTTATTTACTTGGAAGTTTCCTTCATCTCCTGTCCGTTTACGTGTCCTAAACATGACAGTTAAACAAAAAAAAGTATCGTTTCAACAACGTACAGACAGCAGGTCCAACCACCACTGCTGTGTACCATTGTGCACAGCATCGACAAGGTGTAATTCCTACCTGAGCTTCCACACCTTTCCAAAGGACTCAGAACTGCAGAAACAATGGGTGGTTAAGATCAGGAGAGATCATTTTATTATCACGAGTACTTCCCGTGTGTGTTTGCGATATTTTATCGCTGCTCGAACCTCCCAATCCTACTGGACGACGACGACTGCGACCTGGAGCTTTTCCTGTGCTATTTCAATGGAATAACTATACTATTCCAACTCCACGACCTGGAGTATGGGAAAGAACAGAGCGTCCACCCAACACTGATCTAACAGAGATGCAGACTGACCATGATGATGATGACCCCTTACCGTGTCATGAACATGACTACTGCGTCAGTAATGAGCCTGCTGCTCTTGATCTCTCCCTCAATGAAAATGAAGAGCTACGCGAGGAGATACCAAGGCTCCGAAAACAAATCGAAGACTTAACTCTCAGCAGCAAGTTCTGTTTGGAGCGGT
The DNA here is from genome assembly GCF_052324685.1 of Brachyhypopomus gauderio. Lineage (NCBI taxonomy): Eukaryota > Metazoa > Chordata > Actinopteri > Gymnotiformes > Hypopomidae > Brachyhypopomus > Brachyhypopomus gauderio. The sequence continues at coordinate 1,875,100 of NW_027506866.1, read as the reverse complement.
TTTCTGCCTCTGATGATGACATACGATTCTTTACCAGGTAAATAAAAAATATGGCAGGACACAGTACACGGATGGGCCTTCTCTGGTGTCTGAAATACATTGTGAATGAATTAGCCATTATATAACTTTATATATAACTTTTATATTCCACAGATTTGCAAGCCATGCCCACCTCATGGGCTTTTGGAAGCAAATAGAGCCAGCCACCCACATCATACGGGTTACAAGAGCACAGACTGTTGAGAAGACTGATCAGGTCCCTCACTCTGCCAGTGCAACGGTAAATGTTTTCGTCTTGTCCATACAAAGCATGTTATGTCATCATTTTCAAATTAATCTTTACATCAAAAGAAGTTTTGATAGTCATAATGTAATATGACAATAGGATAATGTATTTTTTCCCCAGGTTCTTCAACCAATTGATGAGTTTTTTCTCTTCATGAACTACCTGTCATTGGGACTGATGCAAAAGGATTTGGCCCACAGATTTAGAATACATCGGTCAACTGTTAGTCGTATTATTAACACCTGGGCCAACTTCCTTTATACTGTATTGGGAGCTGTTTCTATTTGGTTAGATGTGGACACTGTGAAAACTCACCTCCCAGATGTGTTTCAGGACTATGCTGACACTCAAATAATTTTAGATTGCACAGAACTGAGATGTCAAACTCCAAATTCCCTTCTCCTCCAGAGTGAAGTGTTTTCCACTTATAAATCACACTGTACATTCAAAGGGTTGATTGGGATAGCCCCTCATGGCGCAGTGACCTTTGTGTCTTCTCTTTATCAAGGTGCTATCAGTGATAAAGAGATCTTAAAGCAGTCTGGCATTGTGGCCCTCCTTGACCCATCTATGGCCATCATGGTGGACAAGGGTTTCCTTGTTGAAGACTGCGTTCCATGCAAAGTCCACATACCCATGTTTCTGTCAAAGAGAGCTCAACTGTCTAGGTCAGAGATCAGAACGTCACAGTCCATTGCAAGACTGAGAGTCCATGTTGAGCGTGTGATTCGCAGAGTCAAAGAACATAAAATATTCAGCACAGTGATCCCCCTTTCAATCACAGGGAGCATAAACCAAATTTTTTACTGTTGCCTGTCTTTTGGTGAATTATCAAAATGGCCCCTTGGTAAAAGCCTGGGCAAACAATGGCTAATCTCAATCCAGAATTAGACAGATGATGTAATGTGAATGATGGTGATTTATTATTATTTTATATTTTCTCCAACCTTAAAATGATCCCTTTAAGGTCAGGGGTTGGCAAGCCGCGGCTCCAGAGCCGCATGCAGCTAAGCTTTTGAATAGAATTAATGAGTATTTAATTAACGTATATTATTTTTGAGACTTAAAAAATGTTCGGGTGGAATTTCACAAATGTCCAGTATTTAGTTTCGGTTCGCTTGAGTGACATGTCATCGTCACTGAAATAAATTTCCAATTATTTTGCTTTTGTGGCTCCGAGTCAAAAAGCTTGCCGACCCCTGCTTTAGGTCATGCTAGTCTGTAAATATTGGCTGCAATGTTAAGGTACAGTGCAATATGATAAATAGTATAAAATGCTTTCACTTTTATATGTAAAATTGACAACACAATACAACATTATGTATTTCTTAACTTTTACTGTATTTGTAAAAATGAAATGAATACAATAGTAATACAATTGACAGAATAATTTGAAATTGTTTTAATTGTTCATGAGTTCATTATGATTTTCTATTGCTTGGGCATAGAGAGGTATTTTGGCATGTAAGTGTTAAAGAAAAACATGTGACACCTCCTTTTCACCTCTTCTAATACACTGCTATCTCTGTAAACTCGCTGCACAAAAATATCATCATGGGCACAGATAACTAAATCACACCACTGCATACCAGTAATCAATAACTGGCCCTGGATTTGCCAATAATAACAATGGCTCTCCTTCAATCTGTGTAGGCCTTGTGCCACTTTGAGGAATTTGCAGTCTACGTAGCTTTGTGCATTTGGGCACTTAATTTCAACAAGCCCAAATGATGGACGCTCAAGTGGGTCAAGTTCAAGTTTTTCAGAACTGCATAGTCCTTTAAGGCCCCCGTTTCCATTTCAAGTCCCCTCTTCATGTGTGCTGTTTGTCTTGTCCCTCGGATTATCCTTTCTGCCAGGCTTTCTGCAGCACCTGGACCTCTAACGTGGCTCACCTCTCTGAAATGTGAGGCAGTCACTCTTTCTCTCCTAAGTGAATGACACTCAGGTGTAGCACTTTGGGATCTTGTTGCCTCCTCAATAAGGTGTGACTGTGACAAGGTCACAGAAAGTGAGCTTAGGTGTAGCTGTTCTTGGTGTGTTGGCACAAATGAATATTCAGGTGGGCTTAGATGGTAACATTCTAGTGGCAGACTCGGGAATGGGGGTGCATCCTCATGTATGACAACACTGTCAGATGGAGGTGGTGGTTGTTGATAGGACAATACACTGCCAACTTGTACCTTCCCAAAGATGGAGTCCACAAGTGGCTTGTCAGGCGAGATGTTCACTGTGCAGATGAGTGGAAGAGAATCTGCTTTCATTCCAGCGTAGACTGGTCCAGGATTGAGGGTGGCCCGGTGTGGGAGCTCACCGCTGTAGCCCTTGAAAAGTGTACTAAAAGAAGAGTGAATAACATTTATTTTTACACATTGTAATCTGTTCACCAGCACAACTGATTGTGAATCACATATCACATGTCATCTGAAGTACAACGAGGCTAAATTAAATTTTGAAGAGAACAGGGTCTTATCAGATGATCAAAAGCATTTATTTTTTTACCACACACTGTAATCTGCCTATTAAATTTGGTACTACATACCTAACTCCACTGGCTGTAGTAGCACCTGGTTTTGGCTTTAGGACAACCATGGCATCCACGGGTCCAGGCTTCACCCCCTATTAATTTAAAAGATGGTGTTAGTAAAGTGACTGTGATACATTAACTAACATTAAATAATGAAATAAGACAAACCATTGTTGGTGGTTTATGCCACTTCTGTTCTGTCTGTGTGCATGAAAGGACAGGAGGCACGACAGACATGCCAGATTCAGAATAATGAGCAGTCTGGAAAAGCAATGCAACCAAGTGGTTGCAGATTCCGCAACCAGCAACACAAGAGCAGTTGCTGTTAATGAGCACAACTGGCATTGAATCACGTAATGTCATCTGAAATACACAAGAGGCAAAATGTAATATCTTGAAAAGAAGACTTGAGCAATGTCAATAGGCGCAATTTCTGTCCCATCATGTTGTTCGTGGTGAATGTCACTTGTCTATTGTCTCATGTAACGTTTGTGCTGTTTTGCATCACTCTTAAAACACTTGGCTATACTGTCGTTCTATTCTACAGTGTTGTGCATGGTTCAATCTACTAGTTCACTGAGCAACTATAAACTATAAAATATATTTTAGATTTAAACTTCATTTTCACTCCAGATGAAATGCTTACACATAGGAGTGAAACAGGCCTACTTATATTTATATTATTTTGTTGTTTCCACCACCAACAACAGAACAGTGCAGGTTTTACTTCAACTGCTTCTTGAAGAGTGTTATCAGAATATGTTAATAGGTGTAAGTGTTGAAGCCATATGTTAATAAAGAAGATAAAAGATTTGAAAGACAGATTGACAGATTTTAGAAAATGCAGTTTGAAGAATAGCTGAGGTGGACTATATTCTGCTTTTGAGTCATAGAGGTAGATAACAATAGCTCGAACTGTAAAATAAACTCCCATTTGTTTACTATAGGCAAAACAGACTGCTAATGATTCCCACTCAGCTACTCTGCATTTGGCTACCATTGTAAGCTTTGAAAACCAATGCCTATGGCTATCACAGCTTACGTGAAGTAAGAGCAAGGATAAAAGATTGAACTTGTGTTGAACTAACTTTTGAACTTGTTCAACAGAACTTTGAACGTGACACTGAACAGAACTCGTGTCATTTTAACCAGTCCAACTCTCAGCTGGTGTGGCGTATCTGTTTTCTTCATAGATCTGTAGCAGTGAGCCCTCACTGTTATCTCGTTAGCCTTACTTTTGCCTGATACTTCCATCAGAAATACAAACATGTTTTTAAAAGGCATTTCTAGTACTAGGACAGGTCGGTTCGTTACTAAAAACAACATCACTTCATTAGACTGCCACCTCAGTCTAGCTAGCTAACTAGCGTCAGCCACTTACCTTCAAAATTGCAGAGGTAGGATGAAACGTAGAACTTGAAACCCTTTTCAAGTTTACTCTGTGGCGTTGTACTTGATGCTCTGACAATACGACGCACATCGTTGACGGTAAACTTCGGTAACTCCAACAGGCACCTTGTGAATTTCATAGACTCGGCCATAAACATCTGCACTTCCGCATACCAACCGGAAATATGGTACCATCCTTACACCAAACGACGAAGTGGTGCGTGCACCTAGTTTCAAATGACAGTAAAATTGACCAATCATATCTTCCCTCTTAGTGGGCGGGCTTAACTGTATGATAATTTCCGCCCGCTGTGGTGACGCTAGCTGACGTGCGAGTTGTTTACAAGGAGGAACACGGAGTTGTGGACCTTATTTTGTTGGAACCTTATTTTGCTTAAAAAGTTATCTAGTACAGATATTATTGTTTATTGCGTTTCTAAAGCTGTACTGTCGTCTCAGTTTTTTTATTTTATTTTTATTGCAGTTAATTAGGAAAGGGGGGCCCACTTTTAATGGTCACGGTTCGCTACTGATATATATACGGTCTCTGGTATGAACCCTTTGGGTACAAGCCAGGCTGCATCAGGTTATTGTAGCAGCCTGGCTGATTTGGTGTTTTAGTTAAAAAAATAGGAAATTGTGATATGACGTGCTACTCAACTTTGGAATGTTTGGATTAGAATGTTTGGATTTCAATTTCGATGCTGAAAAGCTGAGAAGTAGTCGCACGACATTTTGCTGTGATTTACAATACTTACAAACATTACAAATCTTACAAATAATATCTAATTTACAATCGCAGATCTTTCTATTTGTTCTATATCTTTCTGTCTTTCTATTCTTTCTAATTTTTTATCTCGAGAATGAGTTTTTTCCACAGGAGAACCGACCAGCCAAGGCCTGAGCAGGAACAGAAGAACTTCATAGACACACCAGGTTTTACAACTTATGGTGAGAAAAATACATTTTCATATACTGTACATAATTTTATACTTCTATGTAAGACAGTATATTTAGTTCTTATGAGTATGGATTTCCATAGGCTTATTCATAATAATTAAATATACACATTTATGTAGTAGGTTTCTAAGGTTCAGAAAAATAACATGTATATTTATTCTACTGTCAACTGTCAAGATCTTTATTTTACATTTACACATGGTACAGTATAATATAATTAATAGACCATGGGTTATTTCTTTGACCATGGAAAAAGCAAATAAAAATAAACATTTTTAAAAAGAAACAGATTTCTAACATGACATCACAAATTCTTAAGCATTCTAATGACATCACATGGCACCATAGCCCTTCTTATAATCACTTGTTCATTGGGAAAGACTTACAAGGTTTTTGAGCCTCACTGTGAGGCGTGCTGGGTTTCACTTTACCTGCTGTGGGATTTTCAGGTGTGCCCTACAACCCCCAAGCGACAGTGATCCACACGGATCCCTGTGGACCAGCACCCTTCCCTCACAGAAGGACGGCGGGACCCTCAGATGTCGGCCATGTTAACACCCCTGTAGAAGGACCACTCCACACTGGTACTGTGTAACACTGAAGATTACATGCGTATTCAACAAACCAAATAACCATGCATGATGAAGTAGAAAAAAACATTTATTACATTTGTTTGTAAGGTCTGGCAGAGGTGCAGAACCATCAGCTTTCTGCACATGACCTGACCAGTAAAACATCAGTTTTATCAGAAAATATGACATGACATATTCTTCAACATTGTAATGAATTCAAATGGCACTGTAGCCCTTCTTATAGACCTGATGATCTTAACAGTACACATTCCTCTGTGCCCTGGGTTGGTGCTTTGCATTTAGGCCCTGACATGGAGAGGCAGAGACACCTTGCTCAGCCCCATGTTCAAGGCGAGGTCCTGAGACAGATGGATCCAGTCAACCTCCAGTCTGATGGTGGGTATTTGGGTATTTTGGGTATAACGTTGCTTTGTGTGGAATGCTACGGTTGCTATGGACGCTATTATTGCTATGGAATTCTATTATTGGCTAGTTAGTTAGGTTAGCCTAGCGAACGGTACCACGGAGAGTTTAGAGACAATATGGCGAGGTGATCTGTCTACTGCACTGTTATTCATAATCTTTTTCTTAATGTTCAATCAACATGACAGCAGATGCCCTTCAGAGACCAGTTGGAGACCAGTTGATCCTGGAAGAGGATTATGATGAGAATTATATCCCATCTGAACAAGGTACATTAGCTGTCGCATACTACCTGTTACAGTTTAGGACCCCGGATAAAACTTTTAACAGAGCCGGAGTGGCTAATCGGGAGATTCGGGAGGATTCTCGATGGGCCGGCTCATGTCAATCTCTAGTTTGGGCCGATTGGGATGGAAAAATAATTTTGGGCATGAAACTCCCGGGCTGAAAAAGTGGCCCTGAACTCCGGCCCTGAACTTTAATATATGTTACTGAAATGGTATCATTTAATATCCACCATTGATAAAGTCTACAAGCTACAACAGTTCCATCATTTAAAAACTAAATTATAACATTGACATAATAACTTAATAATATATAATAATATTATAATATATAATAATAATATTAACAACACAGTTCCAGTTGGGACTCCTGTATGTTCGTCCAAGCTATAGCTACACTTTATAACATAGAATCAATCTCCATGCATTATGGACTTAAATATTTGAATTTGTGGGATTTTGTCTTGATTTGAAAATATCATACTTATTGTGGGTATATTCTTCTTATCTGTATTGCTCCTCAGATATCCATGATTTTGCCAGACAAATTGGCATTGACCCTGAGAGGGAGCCAGAGCTCCTATGGCTGGCCAGAGAGGTGGCTGTAGCCCCACTACCTCCTGAATGGAAACCCTGGTAGGACAAGCTCATTCTCATACAGTCACCCATAATGAAACAGTTTTCTTATCCTTACACACAGAACAGTGAGTGTTGGTGTGAGTGTTGGTTCCTTTTAGAAAAATCCAAGCATACTCTAATGTGCCCTTAATTGAGGAATGGCTTCCATTCCAAGAACTCTACGTCTCATTCATGCTGGCTCGTTCATTCAGGTTCTCGATTACCTGACGTACCAAGGCCCTTTGTCCCCTGTAACTCAGTTATAATTTTAAGTACCATTTATAGAGGTAGGATGCACCTTGTGACCTAGGTGATTAGATGAGCAAATTAGACAGCCCAACTTTTTTTTAAAGACCATGGAACTGCAAGTCTGGAGAAGACTGAATAATTTGACTGGGAAATAAGATTGGGCAAGAGAAAATATAACAGGCAGAAGATGATTTTTTTGAAGTTGGGGAGTTTGATGTGACATGAAAGATCAGACACATTTTAACATATGAAATCATTTTTGGATTCTGTATTCAAATGGTTTGGGGGAAAG